>NC_069127.1:57854702-58154702 GCF_026914265.1 Mya arenaria
TGGATTAGATGGCACACATAAAGGTTGCGTGATAGACTTCACTGCATCATTTATTGTATTATTGCTGTGCGTGTCTGATAATGAGGTTTCTGCCGTGTTACTGGCTCTTACATACCAGGTACTTGTACTGGCACCTTCTTGGTGGCCGTTCGCTGATCTCCCTTTTCCTTTGTAAGCGTGATTGATATGCTTTCTTGAGATCCATAGAGCTCTGGATATCAAAACATACAAAACTAAACATCCACCAATGACTATGATAAATGTCAGAAGATCAAAAGCATGGAATAAGGTAATAGCAGTTTTTAATTCAGGGTCCTTTGAATGCGTGCAATAGAATGCTTCAATTGTTTTTCCACTTTCTTCTTCTGTCACGTTTACTTGAACAACATCAATAATTACAAAATCCCTTACAGAATGAACCATTGCTGCAATAATGATAATCAGGAATGAAATCTTGGCTGATTTAATTGAAAATTGCCATGCAAAAGGTCGACAAATCTTCCGGTACCGATCAATAGCCACAAACAATAGCATGAAACCTGACGTGATTGCAAGCCAATGGTTAAAGAAAAATATCATTTTGCAGCCGGTTTTGTTTTTGAATGTTACCGAAAAACATAGTTCGATGATTTCGTCGGAAAATAAGATGCATGCTATAAGATCAACTGTTGTAAGCCCTGTTAGTATCACATGTGTTGATGTCCTTGGTACTTTGAAGCCATAGAACATGACGGACATGATATTGCCAAGTATTCCAAACACTATGATGAACAAGGTATAGGCGATGGCCCCGGCATACTCTTCAATTTTCCTTTTATTTAAAGTTTCGAGATCATCGTTATAACTGCTGTTGTGATCCATTTCATAATTTCTGGACTTCCTGAAAGAAGATAACGATACTGTTTAGTTGATTAAATGTTCAAACACTTGATGTGATCAATTTGAATTAATTCGTATACATCAAGTTTAAACACATTTTTATACACTACGAATATTTTCAAAACATAAATTCTACTTTAACTTGCCTTGAAACAAAGAAGTTTGCAATTGAAAACATATAACTCTTACGATGATGACATGTGGAAATGAATGTTACTTGTACAAAATAATCCGCAAACATTTATGAAGGAAAATGATACCCGACCAATTGGTTTTCACATTTATCTATCACTATGTTTAAACCGGAACTACTACTACTACTAAGAATGCTATCATAATTATTTGTATAAACGTCACAAAACAATGAGGTAGAGCATTTAAAATAAAGTAACAATACTGCCGAAGGCGATGATGGCTGTGGTGCGAATGTAGCCCGGTGGTGACGATGCTTTTCAAGAGAAATAATTGCTCAATCATTGCTTTTTATTAACCATTCTTACAAAATAAGGATAAACTTAATACTGATAAACAATGTGTCGCACCATGATAGTTTGTTTCCAATTATGGTTCCTTCGATTTCATTTCGAAAAATCGACCTCAAAGATATCTTCCAAAATATTTTACAGTCCAATAAAAAAAAATCAAGTCATTTTCCGTCTTTTGCGGAAAAAAATAAATTGTCAAAATAGATGTATTAATCTATAAGCATTTCGTTAAAAAATCATTTTAACATAAGTCAGGACCCAGATATTTATATTAACAATTAGTCCAAAAGCTAACGCATATAGAGACAATTCTGCTTAAGGTGATCATTATCTTGGCATTGGTGCTGCCCGGTGGTGACGAATCTGTTTAATGTACCGGTGCTTATTATAAAAGTTACATAGAAAGTAGAATATCGTAAATATTACCTATACGCCTAATCCAACTCCAACGTTCGACTCATGTGCGGGTGCTTGATCGTTCCTTAATTTATATATCGTGAGAATATTTGTTTTTGAAAATTGATGTGCCTTAGTAATCGAAACACTAACAAAAACATTAACAATAGCAGTTAAGTGAAATAAGGAAGTTTAAGTGTTTTGTACACTTTTGAAAATTGAATGTGTTTTTACTTGGTAAAATGTCATGTAAATGGTGTATTGATTAAAAGATGTAATTCATATCACGCGTCGAAACACGATTTTTCTACAATCTACATAGAATTGGTTTAAATGAATGAAGATCAGATACAAAAGTTGATATGGTACACTTTGCTTATCTTGCATATCCGGTCATGTGGCAAGTGTTTGAAAACATGATTTTCTACTTCAATCGAAGATAACAACGAGCCATAGATGATATTACAGTGTTCAAAACATGTAAAATTATGGCGTTCCTATATCAGTAGAACTTTAATTAATGAAAAAAATTAACTGTGTTAAACGCGACATCGTCGCACGTGGTAAAATTGACAAAATGACTTTTCGTTTTGTTTCTTCAAAAATAATATTTGAAGGTAAAAGGTATTCAGTAAAACTGCGATCGCTCGAGGACGCCGGGGACCGAGCCAAAACCTCGAGGTTACCGATGTTTCGAACCACCAGAACAAAAACAAAACACATAATGCAATTAAAATTACATGTTAACAAGTGTTTTCTTAACAGTCAAAATGCGTTGATAATGAAAGTTGAGTTTGAAAGTTGAGTTTAAACTTTTTGTTTTTCAAGTATATACATTGAAAACTTCAATTTTTTGCATACAATGAATATCATATCATTGATATTTTAAAGGAACAATGTTTTTAAAAAAGCAACAATAGACAATATTATGCACTTAAATTCATATTTTATTTTGGAATAATATGTTGAACATTTAAAACATCAACAGGAAGATTGTTGTTTTAAATGCCGATGTCGAGCAATTCATATAGATATACTATTATTTACTGAATATTCCTTGCAAAACATGTTTGTTGTAGTTTGAGAGAAACAATGATAACAAATATCGTTTTCTACAATAATAACCCCAGACAAAGTAGCTTTTACTCCATTTAAGAGCCCTTTAGACTTGTATCGTTAGGTGCATGTATATATGTTTAAATATTGTTCGACACTGGACTTATACCATTTGCAAATATGATCAATACTTTTAGACATTCAGGTTTATTGCGGTTGATGAAAATAACATGAATGGCTTTTTAAGTAACCCTTATGCGACGGAAATTGCCGACAATCCATTGTGAAGTTGTTGTAGTGGCCGCTAATTGCACAACACTTCATCAATCCAGGGTTTGAGCGAGTTTGAACGTGTAGTTGATATTCACGATAAATATATATGCGTGATCTACATCTAAAAGGACGGATTGAATGAATGTGCAAAGAGAGCGGTAATGCACCAGTCATTTGTAACCACGCCCCCCACCAGGTCCGGGGAAAAGCCGGGAGTTTGACTTTCGGTCCAGCCAACCCCGGGTAAAATCCCCGCCCTGCGGGGACAAACTGATGGTTAAACCCCGGCCAAATGCCCCCGCACCCCAGAGACTCTATATAAGGCCCACTCTCGGCTGAATTTGGCGCTATGACAAAACCACCGCGGTCACCCGGCCCTGCGGTGCCACCTGGATAGTAAAAACACGGCCCTTTTCCAAGTCTATCCCCGGTATACCCCCGGACCTGGGGGGGGGGGGTGCGGTTACAATTGACTGGTGCATAATGAACACTACAAAATCACGAAAAACGCTTTTATGCGGAAGTTGATCAGCCTACCCGTTGATGGAGATATTTCTCAAAGGATTTTTATGATCAATCTGACCTTATTAAACATTGAAGATACTAATTAAATCATTCATACTGCTATATACAATAGTAAACATGTTAGTCATTTATACATGTATTATTATGCCTGAGCCACCTTATTGTATAATATCCAGTCACTGATGTTTTATTTCAGGTATATATTTACGAATAAAGGGTGATTAATTAAATGTAATTAGAGCATCTGTTGAGTTTTGTTGAATTAATGTTCAAAGTACTGTGCCTAATCTTCCTTGATCTATGAGTAGTTTGGCAGTCAGATTTATAGATGAAGTTTTAGTTATATTTTACAGCGAAATACTCATATCAAGCTCCGACCCCGAGGGACCACCGGTTCTCGAACGACCGCTTGTTCGAACGACCGCAGTTTTATTGTATCAAATTTTGATCATCGGGATTTGTGCGGTATCTCGCATAGGTAATCACATCAGGTTGGATAATCGGAAGCATATAAAATATGCTTCTAGACTCAACGGTGTAGTGTTTTATATTCTGGTCTTTATACGATGTAAGAATGCGTTCCCAGTGGCGTACAATTGCTGCCAAGATACTTTCCTTATCAAACCTTGACTTCTTTTTCTAAGCCTTTATGTTGCTGACCATTCATTCAGTATGAACACTGCTGCTGACCATTCATCCAGTTTAAACTATGTTGCTGACCGTTCATCCAGTTTAAACTATGTTGCTGACCATTCATCCAGTATGAACACTGTTGCTGACCATTCAACAAGTTTAAACTATGTTGCTGACCATTCATCCAGTATGAACTCTGTTGCTGACCATTCCTCTCGTATTAACTCTGTTGCTGACCATTCATCCAGTTTAAATTACTAGTATGTTGCTGACCGTCCATGCCATATGAACTGTGTTGCTGACCATTCCTCTCGTATTAACTGTGTTGCTGACCATTCCCCTCGTATGAACTGTGATGCTGACCATTCATCTCGAATGAACTGTGATGCTGACCATTCATCTCGTATGAACTGTGTTGCTGACCATTCCTCTCGTATGAACTGTGATGCTGACCATTCATCTCGTATGAACTGTGATGCTGACCATTCATCTAGTATGAACTGTGATGCTGACCATTCATCTCGTATGAACTGTGGTGCTGACCATTCATCTAGTATGAACTGTGATGCTGACCATTCATCTAGTATGAACTGTAATGCTGACCATTCATTCAGTATGAACTGTGTTGTTGACTATTTATCCTGTATGAACTCCGTTGCTGATCGCTCATCCCGTATGAACAGTGTTGCTGACCATTTAACGCGTATGTCTTACGTTGCTGACCGCTAAAAGACGGTTTAAACATCACTTTATTATGTATTTTTATTGTTATTTGGATGAGTATGTGGTCTGTCAGTGTTGTGTTGTACGATATATGTCTCTCACTCAGTAACTGTTGGTCTTTAGAACATTATCGGTCTCTCTTTACTGTCGAATACTTCTGTTTATAAGAAGGGTTTTAGTTTAATGATTAAATGCCTGGCTTTTCCCTGTAGTTTCCATAGTAACATTTCAATGATAAATTGTAAGACCATTGATGTCTTCATCACAATTTCAGAATATTTGAAACATAGATACATGGTATAAGTTATTGATTTGATGTTAAGGGAAGTTTTTAATCTGAATAATATAGCTGCTTGGGATATATAATTAAGTCGTGTGTGTTTAATACTTGAAATACTTATTGCTGTTAAAAACCGTCCGAAACACGCTCACCCTGTGTTTGATATGCCGAAATCCTAATAAATGTGTATTTCGCTGTAAATAATTAGAACTATCTATAAATCTTACGGCCAACCTACACATAGATCTAGGAAGATTAGGCACAGTACTTTGAACATTAATATAACAAGTTACTATCTATTTTACATTTAATTAATCACCTTTAATTCGTTAACGTATACCTGAAATAAAACATTATATAATAATATGCCTCGGGCATAATAATACATGTATAGATGACTAACATGTTTACAATTGTATATAGCAGTATAAATGATTTTATTATTATCTTAATGTTTTTTAAGGTCAGATTGATAAAATAAATCCTTTGAGAAATATCTCCATCAACGTTTACGGGTAGGTCCGTCCTTTTAGATGTAGGTCACGCATTTATGTTTATCGTAAGTACCAACTACACTTTCATTCTTGTACGAAGTGCACAAATCCGACGTGGAACTCAAAAGTACATTAGATTGTAATGATACTGTGTGATATACGAGGGCTGATAAAACACGTTAATTTTCTCAACCACGCTCAAAACACGTTAATTTCATTTCGCATTATGCATTTAGTAATTATGCTACGCAAGTTATAGACGTATTTCGTGACCAATCTATGTGACCTAGCTGCAAGGAAAAAAAACTGCGACGTTATAGCAATAGAAGACGTAAGCGAGGTGGTAAGAGAACCATTGTGGCAAATTGTGCTTGACGTCCCCATGCCATTGGTTTGCGGAAGCGTGCCTTATTTCTTCTCGTAAAGGCGGAATTCAATTGAAAGACTTAGGTACCACGTTGGTAATTAAGTATATAAACCAGTCTTTTTTGGTTTTCAAACCTTAGATTTCCGATACGCCCCACGCGAAAGACACAGCCGACGTGACACTTCCAAGGGTCCTACACTTGTGATTGGCGGAGGTCTAACCCTTGATTATTTTCTTACGCAATATTGAAATTTTGCATATCAAAATATCTGGATTTAGCAGTGCATTTTGTATTATTTCAAGGTTTTAGTAGCATCAGTGACTATTAATTGTTTGAATAACTTTTGTGACAGTTTTATATTAAGTGAACATTTGCGATGGGAAAGGCAAAGTCTCGCAAGGCGCAGTTTCCGTGTGGAAAATGTGAAAAGCAGTGTAACACTGGGTGTCTTTTTTGCGAGGTGAGTGAACCACTTTAAGACGTTCAAAACATCTTTGTTGTTATTATAAGTTAATTGAGATCCGAATTGAAAAGACCTCGGAGACATCTACATGAATTTGTCTTTTGCAAATAGAGTTATATGTATAAACTGTTATGTATAAAGCGGTACCACTTTGAAAAAGTTAAACAGCATGTTAAAGCAATCTCTCAACAGTTTTGATATCTTTTTTTTAGTTTTTGTCTCAGAATTAGCTGATTTTAGCATGTATGCATTCAATGCAGTCCTATAAAATATCTCACAATATAACATATCTCAATTGTTTGGAAAACTGCCAAAAATATCATTTTTCTTAAAGTGTTAGTAACTTTAAGCCATACAACGGTAATATGAAAATCTGCGATCCGATCTTTCGTCAGCAGTCTTGTATCATTGGTTTTAAGACGTTTACGCAAAAATGGCTCATTCGAAGACAGAAAAATTGTCAGAACAATCAATCTGCGTGAGTGCAGCTTTGACGGTATTAAAGTGGTATGTTTATCATAAAACACTATGTCAGAAAGTAAGACAGTTAAAACTTAATTTGTTTAAAATAAATTTTAATATTTCAAAACCAATATTTCAAACTTGCTGATGCATTGGCAATGCAAAATCTTACACACGGAATGTGAAAATTCTTAATGTTTACAATTCTTAATTAATGTCTATCTGCAATTTCATTGGCTTAACATATAGGTTATAGTCAATGGTTTATATTATATTATATATTATGATTGTTACTAATGAAATTGCATGTGGGGACTTTTCAGGTTTGAGAGGTTTGGTTCCACAGAGAGTGTGAAGAAATCTCCGAACAAGAGTTCAAGAAATGGAGCAAACTAGCATGTTTACGAAGTTCTGAGATACATAGTCATTATCAGAATTTTTTGTGTAAATGACAGGATTGTGCTTTAGGTTAATCCTTTGTAAACCTCACCATCAAAGCATTTGGTGTACTAACAGAACCCGTATGCTTTTGATACCGTTTGGTGTAACTGTTTTCTGAGTTGGGTTGGGTTGATTCCAACTTTTGGATGAAGCACTCCTAGTCAGCATACATAACAAATGGTATTTTCATAGTCTTTAAAATACTTTTAAAGTGTTCGAAATGTAAGGTTGATCCTGTCTCCGGCATTTCAACATTTAAAGCTTTATTCAGAGAGAGAGAGAGAGAGAGAGAGAGAGAGAGACAGAGAGAGACAGAGAGAGAGAGAGAGAGAGAGAGAGAGAGAGAGAGAGAGAGAGAGACAGACAGAGAGAGAGAGAGAGAGAGAGATTGAAGTCTTTATTTTAAGCAAAATGGCGCCCTACGACGAAGCATATATGAAGTAAGTCATCGGAGATAGTAATGTCTTGTATGTTCTTTTTTACTCGATTTGGCGGGCAAAAATCTACCCAAATTCTTTAGAAAGTAGTAGTGCTGTTTTCCCCTTCATCTATAAGTAAAAGTTTATTAACAGTTTCATGCACATTTTTGCTAACCCTAAGTGGTTAAACCTTTTCCTCATATTCAAAGATATTGACATAAATGGTAGCATTTTGTCTTTCAAACCTGTCTATGGTTTTAAGGTTAAATGGAAAGGTGACGTTTTTCATTGTTGAAGTAATTATAAGCTCTATCGTTCAGATCCGATATTTTTTGTTCTGCATGATTTTCGACGGAGTTCATAGCTCTAGCGATTGCCCATTTGAAGCATTCTTTATCATCGTTCTTTTGCTGACTTTTTTCAACATTAATTTCTTTGAAAGTGGAATATAATGGTTACCCCGTAGCGGTTTTTATTTTATTGTATGCAACTCCAAGCTGATAATATTCGAGAAGACTTAATTACTATCCTGTCTTTGAAATTTTTATAATAGTTCAAAAATCATATTAGTATTTATGGTATACAAATCACTCGCATCTGTTCTTTCTAGATTAACCTCAGCATGAGAGTGAATTTATGCAGGCTGTGATATTACATCATCTATTAGTTTACTAACTCTCTCCATCCTACAGTTAAGATTTACTTTAATTTTCGTCATAAGGTTCGCAGAAATAAGTCAAACAACATCAGGTCTTGCATTATCTAAATTAATGTGGAAAGTAACGGCTTCTTAGCACAATATTGTATTAAGTAGTAAATCTGCTTAATGCTGACCTAGTTTCCTCGGCTTGAAAGGATTCACATTTTGGTTTGTCTTTTTCACATGCTCTATGAGCTCATCCAATGTTTTGTAGAAGGTTTGTGGCTCAACATAATTATTAAGTAATTCAGTAAATTATGTTGCCTTGTTTTTGACAATTTGAGGTGACACACGTGTTGCAGCGTTTATGATATACTGAGATATTACACTCAAAACAGCATTCGAAGATGTTACGACTCTCTTGAACATATACATTTTATTTTATGTATATTTCTTTTACTATCTATTGATTATAACCAATCTTCCTTGAAACCACCTGAAGAAAAATGTTTTACTAATGTATAACATATTCTGATTTAACGTTATCCTCCTCCTCAACTTTAATTTGGGATTTATTATTCCGAACCCTACCACTCCAAAATGTTACGATTCCTCATGATTGTTTGATGAAACGGGCTGCCCTGTAAACGGTTGGAAAGATATACTTTTTTGTGTTAATGGCACATGCCTCGGGTTGTTTGGGGTTGTTTTTAATCTATCAAACCTAGGAATAATGTCTTGCCTAGGTTTGACTGTTTTTAACCTCCTCAGGTAGAATACCTCTCTTTAACAAGCTCTTTCAATTAAAACTTGCTGCAATTGAAGTAACCTTTTACTTTGTTGTTCTTCAGAATGTTTTGTTGTCTAAGGACTGGTACTTTGATTGTCAATTTTATGTTAATAAATGACACTTTATTTTTCCATCAAAGATTATTTGTGTTATTTCGACGTTACGATTGATATATAACATTCATCATTTGTCCATCTGACTAGAATGAAAGCTGCGGTTGCTGCTGGAACGTTAGCATTGAACTGCCCTTTACCATGGATGTCCGTCACAGAGGCCTTTAGCTTCTCACTCTGCTCACATGAAACACAGAAAATTGGTATAAATCCTTCCAATCACTCAGAGTGATGTTTGGAATACTTACCAACTCATCCATGTGATAAAACTTGATCTAAACGCCGCAGCGTCACAAAATACTTGACTAAACTGTGCATAACAAATGAAACATTGTTATCAACAATTGAGTTAAACATGGCATACATCTCACATTAACAGCCGGCATTTTTAACTGATTGCCATCCATTTCAGTCTTGATTCCAACAAAACCCACCGAGGTTTTTCTGGTGAATACTTGAAACTCAGTCTCAAGGTAAAGCTGGTGCTCTGAGGGAGGGTGAAACTGTCGCATTTTCACATTCTGTTAGCACCCGGTAGAATCGTCTTATACTCAATCGTGTTGCACAGGTGTAACTTTTTATTACCACCCGGTACCACGTGTGACATCAACAAACAAACCTTACCAAGAACAGCTCCTGTAACATCAACGGGAACAATTGCGTAATTGTTTCGCTTTCTAACAAGAGTAAGTGTATGCTTAAGACCGTTGGTGTTTGTTGTATAGTCGTCACAGAATCCAAAGATAAGTTCTAACGGGATACGGAAGCTGAAATCGTAGATCGAATAAAGTACAATTGTCTAAAAGCAAACCCCGCTTTATCACAAAGATAGGCAGCAACCGCTGAGTCTTTAGTCCACAGCTGATTCAAGCCCTGGGTTTTGCTAAAGTAATCTGGGTATTTTAACAAGCCTAACATGGAAGACCACTGCCCCGGAGAAAAGATTGATTCAATCTCTTGCGAAGAAAGCTGGTATTGTATGTTACTAAACAAATACATTACAGCATATTTTGTCAGGGTAAATTTAGTATCATCACCATGTTGTCTGCCTCTGTGAGTCTACCCTTAACAATAAGATTCATTCGGATGTTCAAATAAATACTGCGTCTAAATGCTGATTCTAATCTCACCAGTATTGTTCATAGGAGTGTCCCAGTAACTTGTGATGTTCATATTTTTCAATAGTTTCATCATTTATAGGTGTCTCAGTTAAATTAAGTATGTCCATTTTCAATATTATAACAAGATATGTTTTAACTCATTTATAAGTAAAAGAATAGTTTAGTCCGTAGAATCTGTAGTACTAAGCCTCGCAAGGCGCTCTGTTATCTTCAATATCATATTCTAGACCATCGATGGATGCACTTGCTTTTGAAGGAGAGGAGAAACGAGGCTTTTTCCTTTTTGGTCTCATGGGAACGAGATCTGACCCGAAACGAGGAGGAACATATTTATTCGATTAAATTGTCGTTTTTTACTCAATTGTCTTTTCAACTAACCATAACACAGATATAATTGTGGGGATGCCTTTTCACCTGTGTGGTAAATAAGGTTAGTGCATTTCACCCTTTTGATCTTAAATCCTATATTTTTGTTAAATTAAACACGTTCCATATCTAGCTAATTATTCACCTCTGCTTCTATTTCCTTTATTCATTCTAGATGTCATACTAAACCTTTAAAACAGCTCCCGGCTCATCTTTATCAGTTTTATTTCCGTATTTTATTGATGATAGACTCGGACTGGGACTTGGAATATTCAATCCCTTTGATAAATCTATATTACACATGTTCTATAATTGAATATTGTTTTCCTTATCTCACTTTAAGGAAATAATTCTTTTTCTTACCTTCAACCATTGAACTTCTTGTATAGCTACAGCTATATACAGTTCATGAACCATTAATCAGGGTGTCGGATTGAAACTTTGCTAGGGGTTCGGGGCTCGTTAGCCTCACCATGGGTCTGCATCGGTATGAGCGGTGATACACCTGTGCAATATTTACTGATGATGTTATTTGCTTTTTCTGTTAGGTTCTGTTTATTTAGGATTGCGTGCGATGTATGGGTGAGCATTTTGGTAACTACACGTTCATCAAATGTTGTGCCCGCATCAGCAGCCGATTTTTTTCCTTTTTATAAAGCCTTCATTCCTCTTTCTTAAGCAATACACGAGCTGACATTTCCTATAGCTTTTGATGGGGTAGAAGAAAAGACTTTTGAAAGCATATTCGCAACAGAACCAAGGATTCCTGAGCATCAATAGCAAGCGGTTTTAATAATCATCATACTTCATGTAATTGCGATAAAAGCCTTTTATATGTATAATTATCTACTACTTTTTGACTCTTCAACTGATAAAAAATAGCATCTCATCCGTTACTCCGGTATTACACGCCATGACATGCATGCCATAAGGAATTCAACACTACCAAACAAATCATTCGCGTCCACAGACGTGTTTTTATCGACAAACGATCGCTTATCACACATTTAAGAGAGTTTTCTACTTCCAGCTCTTACTCTTATTTGGTTGATTCACATTTGGGTTATAACCCCTGTGTAATGCGTTGGTGCTTTGTGTTATTACAGCATAATTAGCATAGTCTTGATCCGTGTTAAAATCAGAATGTTATCTCTTACTTATCAATAATTTCCATAGACCTTGTGTTCCATTACATTCTCTAGCTTAAATAACTGTACTGTCATCTACAATCTTTTCGTCTATCACCGATGAAAAAGTGTCCATGTTTTATCTAAGCAATTATTATACGTCTTGACGACATCAACATTTGATGCAAATTTTCTCAAGTACTTTTCTGCAATAGGGTCAATAAAGTTGGTTACTTGAGTTATAGACTCTTTGTGCTCTATCATCTTGATTCGTGGAAACTGAGGAAATGATTTTGGAAGTCCTATAAGATACTTCCCCCTGCCCGATTCTCCATAAAATAAAGATATTCTTGGATACTTGGAAGAATCTTTCTCTTTGATGACTGGCTTAACATCTGTAGCAGCCTTTAATTTTGCTTCAAGTTCTTCTGGTGTGGAACCTTTTAGTGTCTTTATTGCTCCTAACAAAGCTAAATCTTCTTCACTTATTGTCTCCATATTAGCAATGCTATCAATAATATTTTTGTATTTAAATTTAAAGTCTCTATTTTCACTATAAAGTCTCTGCACCAATTTTCCTACTTAAATTCACTGTTCCTTTCCTATATCACTCTCAAATGTAGCACACCATTTTACAAAGAGTAAAAATTTATCATATCTTCCTAAAAATAACTCTCGCCGCTAAACATTTAACTAAAAAGTTACTGCTAAACATCTAAAAATTATTGAAATCAACACTATTGGAGGTTTATGTCTATACTACCTTTAATACTTGTATGTATAGTATAATGCTTGTTTTACTTAAAACATTCTTCAAATGTTATGAAATCTACGAGCACGGACAGCGATCTAACTTATAATATCTCTAATTCTTTACCTAAAATCTCTATCAAAAGAAAAAAAACCCATAAATAATGAATATTTAAATGATCTTTTAATCTATCGAAACATTCAAAAATTTACCAAAAAAGATTTTCTAAAAATGAAAAATGTTGTGCGAGATATTCACAATGTTCAAATATCTTGTGTTCCAACAAATCAATACAAAACAAATATTAATAACATTTGTACAAAACAATGGTATACAGTTTACACAACAAAATGTAACCATACAGAGTTTTGTTTGAATATCAATACAATTTCTAACTAATATACCTTGTCCTGTAAGCTCCAGTATAGGCGGTTTTCTCTGGTTGGTCCTCTCCAAACACTACCGTTATCTTTGAATTAAATATGTTTACTCAATCTGAAATGTATTTATTCTAGGAATAATATATAGGATATTCTCTAGAATTGAGTAAAATCGGAACCCTTTACATTACTGATATATATATATATATATATATATATATATATATATATATATATATATATATATATATATATATATATATATATATATATATATATATAGTTCGTATTACAGGACAATTCCAGGAATAAAATATAATAAATATTTTCTGGTATTGAGTATAATCAGAACTTTTTTATGTTATACAATTCTTACATGGAACCACACCACTGTCTTAATTTGGAAAGTTTCCGCCACTCGTAGTAGTCCTCCGTGTCGATGCCTGTATGTGTTGATGAGAATCTAGTAGTCTCTCGCTGGTAACCGTGGTCCCAACGTGTCGCTGGACCAACTCCTCTAAATACGTCCCAACGGTTCTGCACTACCATCCAAAACGTCCCGATACGACCACCCAACGTCCCGATACGACCAACAACGTTCCTGCACCTCGTCTGCGTTGTGTTGATCACGAATAATATTTAACAACTGAGTTACTTTTTACATTTATATTGTCCAATATAATATTTAATATATGTCCTCACTGGGGGCTCCATTGTTGTAAAGTGCCTTTTTATGGGTATTTTACTTATTAAAAAACACCGCACTTTGTGAGTTCGTTTATTTTTCAAATCATTCACATTCCATATTAAAAGTTAATAGATAAATATTTATAGGACAAATATAATGCCTTTCAACGAGTAACTCGGTTTGTATTAATATATAAACTGCAATGTAGAGCTCGTCCTGAAATTAACAATAAACAATTGTAGGAACATTTTCCATGCATATCAAATGTTATTTTAGCAAATAAACATTATGCATACACTCTAAAATCCTTGTTAAAAATACACATTACTTTTAACACCGGATGTACGCATGACACCTGATGTACACATGACACCTTAAATATTTACAAATAACACATTATATAATCCCAGTACAAATGTCTGTTCATTCGCATTTCATTGACTGTCCATTCACATTTTCTTGAACTTACAAACAAAGCCTTTTTGTCAGTCTTTGCACAATAATATTAAATGCTAAACAGTGTGGTTCCAACACTTTAAATATGGTAAACAAAAATACAAACACTTACAGAATATGTGGTATTCTAGACAAACATCTCTGCCATATATGATATATCACACGACCCGCTCACTGCAACGGTAGCCTGTTAAAACAACAATGCAAATAACAGTACCTGTCAAAAAGTGACAATGAATCTGGAAAAGATTCATTAAATATTCTAGCAGCCCTTGTAAATTTTGAGTGAAACGAATTTCCAAATATAGTGTCGAAAGAAATATAAAAATACAAGAAATAAGAAAGTGTCCCGACAAACTAATATTACGTACACGTAGAATAAAGTCTGAAGTATCCACCTACCTAATATCTATCAGTAACTTCAATCTAACATCTCGATGACTCCAGATTTTCAAACCAACTAAAATATCTTTCTAGCGGCTTCCTTATAAACTACAAATACTCTCCAAGGGAGATCATTACTATTTAAGTCTATCTAAATAGTTTACCGACAAGTATAGGTTACCGTACACTATTACTTGTCACCTAGTTACAATTATTATTATTATTTTATTTTAAGTGTAATTATTATTATTATTATTATTATTATTATTATTATTATTATTATTATTATTATTATTATTATTACAACTTATATATAAGTCTCCCCCGCGGAGATGTTGAAATAGAAAAAAAAATGAATTAATATAAAACATATTATGAAGATGATATTTAAGGTATTTAATCCACAAACATTTCGTAAACTTAATCCATCAAATTCATTTTTGTATACTATTTTCTTTCACAGCGAGTAACCTTAAGCTCGTTTAGTGTTGGATCTGATTTTTACGTTTCATTGTAAGGACACTTGCCTTGCATCCAAATGTGGGTATATAAGATTCACCAGGGTTCCCAGGTCGTCTAGCCCCTTTAATGGTGTATAATTGCGTTATTTTTACATAAAAATGTAGGGTACAAGAGCTCGCATATAAAGTAGTATAATTATATAAGGTAGTCAACATTATAAAACGAAAAGCTCTTCTATGTATGTGTTTTGATATTTAAACCTCCTATTAATTACAAAGCAAAGGTTTCGCCTTACGAAACGATGGGTATTCATATTGTCGTTCCAACTGATTGTTATCGTTTTGTCTATTGTTTAACTATTCAAAGAGATCTAGAAGAACTTCTTTATTAAACAATGTACATTCAAACAATAATCCATATATTTTGTATTGACTAGACATTGACATGAAAACAATGCATTATTGGTTCAGTATATCACTGTCGGTGTATTTATGGATTTGGAAATTGGTAAATATGCATTGCTCATATTTATATAAATATTTGCTTATTCGATCAATATGTTTTGAATATTTAAAACGTATATCGAATATCATTAGACCTTGTAGTTGTAGGAATTAATATACTAGCCTTTCAGAAATAAAACAGAATCGAACATAATTTATTATCAAGTTTTACCGAGGGTCAATGTTCTAAAGAATATGACTAACACTATATATTCTTATCATGATATTTTGTCTGTATATTATAATGTAATTGACTCGAAAACCAACCGACTGTATGCGATTTGCTCAAACATAAAGTCGAAGTGTCATTATTGCAACAGCAATGGAACCTTTTGGTGGTAGGAGCTGCCGTCTTGTAGACCCTTTGTCAGGTTCACTCACGCTTACTTCAGATGGTTACCGTAGTTCATAATAAATGAATCAACAAGAACACCACACGCAAGTGCAAACGCCCGATCATTTTGCCAATACACAAACATTTAATAACATCAGAGATATAGGAGTTGTTAAACTCGTGCTATGGTCGTAGTAAATATCAATAGGGAGTTTATTATTGTACAATTGTATAATGATGTTTAAAAATGGTATTACGTTTGTTCCATACACAGAAACTATGGGTGTTGAGATGTTGATAAATTAACGTGTCGGATAACCAAATTTTATCATTTAGAAGTAATAGTAGTATCTATTTTTAAGTTCAGTTCATTAATCTTAGGCATTGAATATTATAATACATATTTTAAAACCACACATTACATCGCCATTTATTTTTAAAGGCTTATCTATTGCTTCAACGGAGTGACAGTGCTTACTCCTTTAAAGCTGTACTCTCACAGATTGAACGTTTTGACAACTTTCATATGTTTTTGTCTTGGAACGATCCAATCTGTGCGAAAATACTTGGAAACCAGTGATATAAGTGATATAAGACTGCTGACAAAAATCAGATCGCAGATTTTCATATTTCCGTTCCAAAATTAATGATTTATGGCTAAACGAGTTACTAACGGTTTAAGAAAAAATGCAAACAACATCAACTTTTGAACTTAAATATGAAATCTTCAATCTGATTTTTGTCAGCAGTCTTATACCACTAATATCCATGCATTTGTGCATAAATTGCCATGACAAAAAATAAAAATAAATTGTGAAAACGTTCAATCTGTAAGAGTGAAGCTTTAAGGCATAACAACACAGTTATTTAATACGGATATGTTTATCTATCTGATGCAGCTCACAAATCTAGATAAAACGAATAGATTAAAAACCCGGTTTTGTAACATCGCGATTCCTGTTTACTTTTTAATTAGATTTTTGAACTGCTTTTGACAGGCACAGATTACATCATTAGTGTATTCTATCCATGATTGTGCTATTGAGCATTTTACCTTCAAACAATGATACTTAATCTTTTGTAAATACTAGACTCATGTATCATGTTTTACGATGTTGACATTAACATAATTATTGCTTTAGTATACCACTGAATGTGTGCTTGTGGATATTGAAATTGGTAAATATGACATTCTTTTATTTTTGATATATAAATGTATATATGTTCGATCACTATGATTACGAAGTATACCGTATAACATAAAATCGTGTCGTTGCAGAAGTATCATACTAGCTTTCTGACTTCACACAAATTAAAGCCTAACAAAAATCTATACATAAGTTTGACCCCCATCACCGTCAAAATAATGTGAATTGTACAAGCTTATATTTACAATTACACACAATTAAACAGCTTCAAAATGCTATTTCAAAAAAAACATGCTTAGTCATAAATTCTTTCTTTTTGCTCGAACTAAAGTCGAGGTATTGTCCTTATAAATTGAATCAGCAATTATGAAGACAGGCGGAAGAGCTTTATGCACTAGGTAGTATTTAAACGACTTAAAGCAATTTAATAATTAGTCTGCCATAGGAATATTTTTAAATAGAAGCTTTCTTAAATATATCCTAGTCTGATAATTTAAGATAACAGTGCTGAGATATTTAGTATACAGAATCAGCTAGATACCCGTAACCAAGTTGATGTTTTTCAGTCGATTACTGGGGCTTGTATTTACTCTATATATTCGTATAGAAAATCTAATTTAAACAATACGAACCTTCTTGTCTGGAATCTGGAGACATAACTGCCGAATATGGTATCAACATGTGGTTCAGGACTGATGCATAGTTTGAGTATACAGTCACTTAAAATAAAAGCAAACAAATTTAACCCTCCTTCGCTTAAGGCGTTATACTACACATAAGTTTACAATGGCATTAGCAAATACCTAGAACAAATACATATGATATAATATAAGCATACCTCGTTTTACTGGCCTAATAAACTTCGCCATATATTTCTTAACCGAAAGCAATATTAATTAACCTTCTAGATGCATTATTATTATTATTTTTACAATACATTTTCTTCTTTGTAGAAGTATTTTAAAACAATATGTGTAACTATATACTGTAAATTGCTGAAACTTGCTTTTAAGACTTCATTCAAATATCGATTTTATATTTTGTCAATACTCTACTCTGTGTATCTTGTTTCAAGATATTTTAAATTAAATTAAATTACCAAAAAGGAATGTATTATTGCTTCGGCATACCACTGTGCGTGCACATTTGTAAACAAAAAAAAATAGTTTATATAGGGAGATTTATATCGTTAATATGTGTAGAATAGCTGATTCTCGAAAGTTGGAAAAGTGGCCAAAATTTCGAAATTTGATTAATCAGAAAAACATAATAAGGTAGTTTTGGCTTATGAGTTAATATTTTAATTTAAACACCATTTGGATACATTTATAGCAATACATGTCGGGTTTATATGACGATATTTACCATCAGGAATCGAGTATTGATTAAAGTATTCACTGTCATGATCGAGAGTATAGTAAATAACAGTATGAACAGACAAACAGCAGATCAACAATAGGGCAACACATTAACACCTGTGAAACACTCACACGAATCAGGCCACATTCAAATACCAGGAAACAAGTTTAAATGCTTCAATTGTTATTTGGAATACATTTACTTACACTGATAACTTTACTACCCAAAGAAATCTGAAAAGCGTTTGCATTGAACAGTTTTCATTTAGATATTGATCCAAATATTCTGTTTCTTATAGAAGTGTTTCAATATTTAAGAATCTATGCAACCCGGGTATCGACAAAACGTCTAGGCGTAAACAAATATCGTGTTCTTTTAAGGGACTAGACACCAGATGATACCATTGCAAGAAAAAAGATAACTGTCAGAAACTTGCATAAAATTGATATCATTTTATACAACGCATTATATATTCCTTTATGATGTATTACATTGGTTACGACACATGTATCTTTCGTGCATTTTGCCTTTCTTCCAATGCGAAATTTACTGAGTTAATAGATAAGAGTATTTATTTGTAATCATGTTTGTTTTGGTAAAGTTAATCCCTATTTAATTGTAAGGAATGCGTGAAAGTCCTCATCAGAGTGAAAGCCAGGCAAGCACAACAAGATTTGTTCGACTGTGACAAAGACAAACTTGGCAGCTCTCCGCTGGATCATATGATAATTTATTAGTAAGTTAATTTACACAATTCTTTTTTAAGAAATGAGGTAACGGTCTGTTCTTGGGGAAACATCCAGGCTGATTTCACCGTCTCTGAAACGCTTATGAAACTTGTTGAAGTATTGTGTGAAAGTCATCAGTTTTTATCACATATTCAACATGTAATTCATAATTTAAACCTGTAATTTTGTTATCAGATAGAACAGAACCCAACATAATAATTTGTTTGAAATAACATAATTTGAAAATAACCTTGTTAAGTGCCCTCATGTGCAGTATAGTAAGATGGGTAGATAAATACTTTAATAAACTGTCATTTTAACATTAATGTGTATTATCAGATATGTCCTTTATTTGGTTTCTTTTATCTTGAAATATGATCCTTTTTTTGTCTGATCGTTTTATGACAATTTAGACAACTTATTTTACAGAAAGCACAGGAACAGCGTTAGCACGCACACATGCTACCTTTAGTAACTTTCATCTATATTTCTGATATGCCTGAAATATTACTCACTGCTAAGTCCAAAAACGGACCAGAAGAAAATCATTGTTAATCATTATTTAATGTGCATATACATGAATTAACGAATGGTATAAAACTTCTTCATCTACTTTGTGGTGGCCAATCGTTATGGGAATGTGCTTTTTTCCGGCGGCAATATTTCTCAACTGGTTCATTCTTGGTATAAAATGAAACTTGTAATTAACGCACTATT
Source organism: Mya arenaria (assembly GCF_026914265.1). NCBI lineage: Eukaryota > Metazoa > Mollusca > Bivalvia > Myida > Myidae > Mya > Mya arenaria. The sequence continues at coordinate 57,874,667 of NC_069127.1, forward strand.
TCAACGGGGATAAACCCCCGCAGCAAAGACTTGATCATTTGTATGGAAATTGAGTCTTCGATTTCGGATGTCTTATTAGATTGGATATTTTTTAAGATGGTGTGTGTACGTAATGTTCTGCTTTTGAATTCTGATTTTGGTGCTACTAGACCTGCTTTTGTAGTTTGTGTGTAGATTCATTTGCATAATTGTTCGTTTCGAGTAAGCATATATAAGGAATCAGACAATAGAAACAACATATTGGAAACAATTTACCGTAGAAGGTAACAGTACATTTCCAAACATGTGTAATAACTTATAATCTTTAACTTGTTTCCTTTGCATGTTTCCAGGATTACATTTATGTGTTATGTATTGTATGTTTATGTTAACAATTATCATATATTTCTTCTAGGTGTACATTAAACAATGTCGGACATGTTTAGTTTTAGCGATGCCGACCGTTACAACAATATATTACAAATGCTGATACGATGTTGTGTTAAGGTCATGAAAAGGCTTCTGCCAATTTTTGTGTCTTCACTTGGCTACATATGTGTGGATCAATTCCTTTCGAGAGAAAAAGCTCATATATTAAAGATGCCATCTGCTTCTTCGAAAATGAATCAAGACATACTATATCCGCCATCTGGTACACGATCAAATGTCGAGAAATGGGACATGTCATTACTAAGTTGTGTTTTTACACACGTTCAAAGGAAGCTCTTGTGCTATGAAATCGCAGATCCAATTGATCCAGTTCTTATACACTACAAACTCGAAGTGCTTGCAACAGCAGTTGGTCAACAATACGAAGACAAACTTTATCCTAGGTCCGGAAAGGCAACAGAGGTGAACACATGGAATATATCCTTATGCTCTTGTCTTTTCTCGGTGTTGTGTCCCAAACCACAAACATTGTATGTTAGATTAGCAGAGTCCTTGAATGGTTTGAGAGAGATTAGGAACACCCTTTGTCATTCAGAAAGGCTAGAGATGGAACAAATAGTTTACGAAGAACACATGCTTGTTTTAAAAGAGTTTATTTCCTCGGGGCTGATATATATAGGTGATACTGCTTTTGAAACTGAAATTAAGGAGGACATGGATGACATTGAACATGGAAAAATGAGAAGTTACATTTTGGTCGATCATAAGCACCTTAAAGAGTCTTATGACAATGATAGAGACATCAGTCAAAGGTTGGACGGCGTAGAGAAAGGTAATCAACTTTTTGTAGTAAGGAAATAATGAATGTATGATAACAATACATAACTTAACTATCGGATCTAGGTAGGGGTGCACCCGCTTAAAGTGTTCAGAATGCAGCAGTTCAGACTAAAATTAGACAAATCGTTTTTAGGGAAGATCGCCAAAACTCACACATATCATTAAGAACCAATTATTTCATCTCTTGCACGGTTCTAAGTTCTACGTGCGCCCCTCTAAAGTCGAATCCTTAATCCTACCCTGATTCCAATTCATGTCTGGAAAATATTCAATTTTCATACCGAGTGGTGAAGGCGATGAAGGTATTTATTCTTCTTTATTTAATGTCACATAGAACCGTTTTATGCTCGACCCTTGATGTAAATGTTATGAAATTGTTGTCCATATTACATATTCAATTAAGGGGAGCAAAAATATAAATCTTAAGATCGAAATAGAACAATATATACTTTACTATCAATTAGATTTTTGCCTTTAATTTTCAGCTGTTCAACAGCTCACAGATCAGTTTCAGAACAATCACGGTACACAGATTACTGATATGTAAAAGTAAACTTAATATATAACCTGTTATTACTTGTTATAATGTACTTTATGAAATACTTTCAATACCTATTTTGAGATTGATTTTAAATATATGAAATATTCAACAATATTAATAATTAATTCATTTATTTTAGGCGAGATGACGCTTTCAATGTTTTTCGAAAGACTGAAAATTGACCAAAGAAATCTCCTCTATTCATCTTTTGCGGACGTTTTTACACAGCTTGTAGAAAAAAATGCACCTGAAATTGTTGGAGAAATACACCCGGACATGAAAGCTCTTCTTATCCATACCATCTGTGAGACCTGGAGGATTTTTGACAATCCTTATGGTACGTATTTTGAAAATACAATTCATGTTTTGATAAGGATCACTTATAAAAACAGAAAAAAAAGAAGCGCCGTTTAATGAAATATTAAGTTCTTTTTTATTCTTTATCAAAAGTAATGAGACAAGTTTTTGGACAACATTGTTATTGCGTCAACATGTAAGTATCCAGTGAACAGACGTCAACAACAACGACAAGATTGTAGTGTTATTTTAAACGAAAACATCGTGTTGTTACTATTAACCAATCAGATGTCGATGTTATTATGTAAGAATGGTACATCTCTGGCTTTTAGAGTAACACTTCCTGTTTCAAGTCATTGCAGTATAATGGTACAACGATAATATATCATTCATTATTTTCTAATACAACCCTGGCAAAAAAGAAGTATACAATCTCGTTATCGTTAGTCAGACATAACCATACAAATAAAGTCTTACATTGAAGTTTCATTACTCTAACGTAAGTCATATTTAACTAACGGCCCCTCGCATTATCAAGTAGTTGAACATTTGAGTCCGTTTCTAGTCAAATTATGTAAGAATTTCTTTCGAATGGGATATTTAAAATGATAAAAAAATTACAACCAGTTGTTCAATTGGAGCAGCTTTTTCTCCAGGTTTCCGCCGACACATTTGAGCGAAAGCCATTACTTGAAAACTTCGAGAAATTCGAAGGAACTTGGATACATTGCATTTTCATAGTGTGAACAGCAAACTAACATGTTTCTCTTTGACTAATTGTTGCCAAATTATCTCTTTTTTAAGCCCTAAACTACTGAAAGGAGTATAAAGAAACTTGTGACTTATATAGATGACAACGTGAAATTGCGCACTGCACAAAATAATAAATCTTGAAAGAATTTTTGCAAAGTTTTCTTCCCAAAGACTTTAATTTCTTTAAATTAAATATTGCATTTGTTGCATTTTTATCCCATCGTGTGCTTTTTCCATATACCTAACATCCCAACCATGCTCCCACTAAGGGAAGGGGAGACACCAGTATTTGAATGCGGTTCAATTAGATTTTACGCCGACTGTTACGTCAAGCGTTTTACTTCCAAATGAAGGAGGTCACGATAAACTTAAACTAAACTCACTAGTTTAGCGGCTAGTTACTGTGTTGTTCTATTGATGTTTGTTTTCTTAAATTAAATGAAAATACCTGTGAATTCATATTATTACGCCTGCCGGATAGGTTATGGAGAGAGTTAATATAATTATAAGAAAATTCAAAGAGTGAACTTCATTCTTTTTGATTGAAATGCAATAACGTTGGAATGAAAAATGCAACTTGACTGTTTTTTAAACTTGGTTCGGATGGCATGACCGCAACAAGAGTCTTAAACTTTGGCAAATATTGAATGCGAAAAGGTTAACAGCAAACAATACTAACTTTTGAAACTTTTGCTATTTCAAAGCCAATAACTCCAAAGTTAAAACTGCAATCTGACATGGTCAATATGTTTTTCCCATGATTAGTGTTTATTTTCCCTGAAAATATTGGAATAGAACTTCTTTCGTCTAAGTGAATTGAGTTTTAGCCAAAACATTGACAAATCGTTAACGCTGGAAACCTTATAGGCCTATAGTCATTGGCAACAAGGTTGATAAAACATAGGTCAGACATTCTTAAGTTGAGCTGGTAAGATGAATTTGGTCATGTTCTAAAATTCCATGGCCAAAAAGTGTTATCTGGTGGGTTATCAAACTTGATCGAGAGGTTTAATCTATAAATTTGTAATCATGTCTAGTACAGATCGGAGGAAACATGCAAGAGTAAGTGAATGGTAAATATGAACTATGTTTTCCTATTCGAGGGCCATAACTCGAATTTGGTCGAAATAATTCATACAGATTCTGGGAGCTCAGAAGACAACGGTTTAAAGAGTAAGACTCTGTTCAAATAATTATACTAAAAAAGGCAAAGAAAATAAATGGGTGTGCAATCGAATTAAAACGATTAGCGAATCAAGAGTTCACTGACGGTTTAAACGATTGTTCTGAGAAGAAATATCATATTTACATAAACACTAATTGAAAAAGAAATGCCAAAAATTGATGCGACCTAGAACATTTGACATGGCAGATGATAACAAAGACGACGAGGCCATGAACATCACCCGTCCATTATGATAGCTTTTTAGAAGACATCAATAATCTTAAATGTCGACATTATCTTAACAACAACAAATAAAGTTAATACTGACTCACAGATTTCTCGCGGGTTAAAACTTACCAATACATATAACGAGAAAACGATAAAAGAATGAAACGTAATAATTTCGAAAGTACATAAACTTTAGCTTAAATCTACTTATTTATTTGATTTTGTAGAGGGAAGGCGAATTGTGGGAGCCAAAAGAGAGTGCCTGAAGATACAGCTCAACTTTGAAAATGCCATTTGGATGTGGAAGTTCATCAAATACTACATATCAGGGACTCTTGACTCTGCTTTCGAGCCAATCAAAACACTTTTAAGAGCCAAAAAGGAATTTAAAAACTTGGAAATTACAGTCGTCCTACCGGACGTGTTTGCTGCTTTGTATCAATCAGGTATGTGTAGTGTTGTGTAGCTTAGGTGAGCAAGTGTAATTTATCTGCATTCGTCGCAAATCTGTTATTGCTTGCTTTAAACGACATGTGATCAATTTCGATTATACTTTCATGAATAATCCTTCAGTCATCGTAATTGCTAATACAACGTTATTACATGCATAATTGTGCATTTAATTGCATAAAACTGGTTAAATCTTTGGTTTGGTCGAAGTTAGCCACAATGTTGATTGATTGGCCAATAATTATCAAATAATTATTTTGGTTATTGAAAACTTATCTTAAGGTTTATGCAAATAGCTGCTGGTTACTATGCCAATGGAAATGATTTTTGCTTGAAATGTCATCTTTAAAACCGATAGTTATAATATAAAGTCTGCTTTCCCTCTTTGTATCTGAAGAAATTGAACGCTTGAACATCAATTTTATCTGAAGCAAAATTCACATTTATTTTAACTATGCAGAAATGATCAGTATCAAAATAGAAACAAAGTTCACCTAAACCATCTAACACATGGTCACCAGGGTTGAGGCCTGTTTTCAATATATGAAAATACGAAACCTCCACAATGAAACCAACAACAAGAATTGAAAGTATAAGGGTTGTTCCAGAATATGGTGGACAACTACTGTACCAAACAGAGTATGGCTTAAAATTAGGGTTAGGGTGCGCACTAGTGCAAAAATCAGGTAGTAAAGGGTTTTTCGCCTCGAGCCCTTCGGACAACTTTTAGTCTGAAGTACATTTTTATATGAGAATAAGTCTTTTTGTCATACAAACTTTCTTTTTCCTCAAAATATATAAACGATGTAAAATTAACTTTATATGCCAACCTATTTTGTCAAATATAAGGTATATTCAGTTGAAATTCTATAAGATAAAATCCCTCATTAGTTGAAACAAATAGTTTTTCTCTACCCATTTTAATGCCGATTAAAGATTCATAGCAGAGGTGTGTTGTTTCTTGCTCCAATAAATTGTAAATTACGTTTACTTAGGTAAGAAATTAAGGGCCGGTTCGGTTCTCATATTTTCCAATTAACGCTTGTTGAAAGTGTGTTCGTTCTCCATACTACATTTAATCTCTACGATGGTACATTTCAAACTCAAAAAATATGTAAACCCTATCACAGAAGACTTCTGGGCCTTCAACTATGAAAACGTGGGTGGGGAAAGTCAAAAATTAAAACGTTTCAAAGTTCATGTTTTATTTAGTTTTGTGGAGCGATCGTTTTGGGGGAGTTAAACATACATTCCTGGTGAAATGTTTGGTGTAGTAAGGAGGGTTTTTTTCAGAAAAGGAGATTTTATCAGATTTTGGATGGAAATGAATTTACATTCTTTCGGAAAACTCTGTCGACATTATTGCTTAGTTTTTTTTGTCAAAATGTCTCAAACTCCCTAATCAACAATGTCTTGAGAGTTCTTGATGATAGATTTTTTTATATGAGAAAGTTATTCAAACAAGTAATGAAAAATAGTGGATGAAATTCGTTTCCTGGTTACAAAAAATGCAAATATTTTTTTTAAAACTGCAATCACCTAAACGCCTCAAAACATTGTTGATTGGGTAGTTCCGATAAGTTTGACCAATTAACATATTCTTTTTGTATTAAGACATTACCGGGAAAACGTAAATTCTTTTTGATTCTTTCTTACTAAATCTTCTTTCGTAAAATTGCTCAACTTCTTATAACAGCTTGATATGTTTCAACGAATACATAAATTTTGCTTGCTAAATATTGAATTTCAAAACTAAATAAACATTGATTTTTTAAATACAAAGGTGACTTGGTCTCAGGTGTTACCAAACATTTTACTTTGAAAGAACCAGTGAGCATTGACTATCAAATGACTTTAATAGCGACTAACTGATAACTATGACTTTTCTTATGCGTTGGCGACAATCATATGACAAGAAGTATTCAATTTTTGGGAGAAAAATGTAAGTAATTGCACCATTCGGTTATTAAGTTCACTTGATAATGTAATCATTTAATACTGTAAAATCAGGTATTTAAATCATTTGAGCCTCCTGATATTTTATAAGTTGCATACTATCTTCTCAAAAAATTCTTACAGGGTAATATCTGCAATTTTATCTATTTTAAATTCTTAAAAGTTCCAAACGTAATGAACTACTGAACACAAATGGTTTCGACTCCCTATTGATACATATATTGATACATATATATGTTTTTCAGAATAGTTTTATGGATAGATGGCTTAATTTTATATTTGCACTTTTTTAAAGCCGAGAGAAAGCTGAAAAGAAGGAATGTGTAAGTTGTTTATTAAATCATGTCAAACAAATAAGGTATCTACTGATGGGACAAAATAGATGCACGATAATTTTCTGAGTCTTTTAATAATATTTTTATGCATTGTTCGGTCATTTGTCATGGGAAAATGCCTTTGCTGCAACATTTAAAAGTAAATGAATTTATTTCGTATAATAATAGCATTGCCTAACATTATTTATTAGTAGAAAAGTGTCTTATCATTTAATATCCATGTCTAATTTAGAATACTGCATACTGTAGCCTTTTCATATATGTATCAACATCCCTACGAATGATACACAAAGAACATTATTAAACAGATTTCAGTGGATTGGATTGGAAGGTAGATGTAAATAGAGAAAGCATGTTTATTTCAGTGTAAGATCGTTATATATTTCAACGAGTGAGCAATATTTAGCTATATTTACTTGTACGAGGTGAATAATATTGCAATCGTACAATGAAACAAACAATTTTTCTATTTATTGTATGCCTAAAAATGATATGAATTAATAGTTTATTGCATAAAAAAACGCACAAAATAGTATAAAATTCGCTGGCAGAAATTCATACTGATCGAGGTGCAAAATAAGAATACCTGATCATGTTTATTGGCTAACTTATCAACATCTTTTATCATATGACAAACTATTTCTAAAATGCCACCTTTTAAAACAGCCAAATTGATTCCGGAAATGTAAAAAGATTGGTTTCCATTTTAAATCCCAAAAATCAAGATGGTGATAAATTAAACTAATAACCAAACCGGCAAAACTTTCAATTGATTGGTTCCCGTTTTATTCACAAACAAATAGTTATATGAAGAGAAAGCAAAGAACCAACAGGAAAAAGCAAACATTGAATGTATTAATCAAGATTATAAAAAATCCCATATGAATATGATTATTTTTTCTACGGCGATGGCTTAGGCATCCATGTGGATAACGTTCACAGGTTGTAACCAAGGGGATAATATGCTATATTCTTTAAACGAATAAACGACCTCACTAAGACATATTACCTGGTTCTGTTTACAATGGCATACAAGAGAAAATCAATGTCTAAGGATCTGACAGAAAAATTGACGTTTTGGGAAAACTGTTTTCAAAGACCAACTTTGACCTGTTCATGAAAACTATCCTTTTTGTCTGATTTCACATATCGAGATATAAAGACTCAATCGCACTAATGATACCGGATAATTGTAACTTAAGGTATCTAAATAAGGCTTCAATGAAAAAGTTAAAAGGGAAACGTTACAGTAGGTTCAGTCACTTTAGAATAATTTTGTTAATTGTCAAGCAATATGGATAACATAATCTGCAATTAAACTCATTTAATTTTACATACATATAAGTATAGCTGATTTTTGTGTCATTTAAACGTATTTCTAAAATTGCGAAGATTTAAATGAAAAAACGTAAAGACACATTTTGGCATTTTGTGGACATTTCAGCTGTACATTTTTTACCAAGACAGCAGAACAGATTGTTTTTCTTACAAACATATCATATCACTGTTAAAAGTGAAAACATACATATTTTGATACATATAATAAAAATGTCGTTATATTGTGTCCAAGGCGTTAACAAATATATATTTTACTCCAAAACCGGTGACTTCTTGTAATGCAATTTGGACCATGTATGTAGTTTGATATAAATTCCAGTATTTACCTCGCATGCCATCAACGGTGACCTTATTATCTACATTTTTGTTTATGGGCATTGATACTTATATGAGTGTTGTAGGGCCATGTTGGCCCTTTTGTTTCCAGAGTCACAAAAAGTGGTTTATTAAGGTTGTTAGGCGGAACCATTGTATCCTCACGATGCGAATAATATCAGCATAACTTAGTATTATATATTTTCAGGTAAACCTAAAGAGATTGACTCTAGCTTTACGATGTGCGTATTGGAATTGTTGAACCAAAGGCTGATTCCATTAGATGAAAAACAACAAGATGACAGTGTTCACAAAAGTCTTCCATTGAAGTTGACGAAATTTCAGCATGATAAAGACAATGCCGAGTAAGTCCATTTTGTTGTGCAAGCCATTTTTTTTAGATTTATTGTGATGGGGCAGAATTGATATGTGTCTAAAGGCCGGTATTCAATGTAAATGTAGTCCGCGTCATCCGTCAAATAATTAACCGCACGCAGTGTGCAATCTTTCGCAGCCCAGACCAAAAGCGAACATTGGCATGAAAAACATAATGAAATAATTTTAAAGACTTTATGTAACGAACATCTTTAATGCAGAATGTTTTTTTTTTCAGTTTGAAGTATAAAATGAATGAAAATGATACAATTTCATGGATCAAACTTTCAGTTAAATAAAATGCTTCCTTTTGGACTTGTTAATTACTAGGTGATACAAAGAGCACAATTGTTCCTGATTATTTGCGAGGACTCATAGAATACTGTTTATTTTTTATGAATGTGTGATACGCGTGCGGCTGACTTACACAGACGTACAAAAAACGGCTGTATGCGTCACTGCGTTTGTAGGTGTTTGCTTTTCATTTAGTCATAATATGACATAAAATCCATGTACACCTAGAAGTAAAAATATATCCATATAGACGCGGCACCTAGATGTATTGTCTCAAAATAAGCACCATAATAGTAAAATATATTAATGCATATTTTGGAAAACCACATGAATGTGTTTTAACAAATATTCGCAGGTGTACCAATAAGCAGAGTGTTCATACCTCGTTCTATGTAATACTACACTGTTTGAGGTCTGTTTAGAAAAGTTACCAAATATATACATTTGGTAACTTTCCTACACAGACCTCAAACACATTTCTTTTTCTCATTTCCCACATATTTTTGCAAGATTGTATCAAGGTAATATTTTACATATGATATTAAATTAACTGAATCCGAACTGAATACGGTCAATGGAACTTGAAATTTTGTGTACAATGTAGATTGTTTTACTATGTCATATATTTGTTTAAAATTGAATATATATTTGTTTCTCTTGCCTAAAAAGTTATGATCGGTTAAGTTTTAAGATTTTATAGAATATCATTTGAAATGAATTTGCAATGAACATGTGCTTATTGTATGCACTTTAGCCTTCTGCACTTTCGTCACTTCCCACGTACAAGAGTCACTCAAGCGGTGAAATAAATTAAGAAAGCACGAAATGTGAATGAAATAAAAAGAAAAATATTTGATTTCAATGCAAGGTCGTTTAAAATACACCTGCGGTAACAGAAAAAGGATATTTCATATGGTCACTCGGTGTTCCACTGAAATCAACAATATTCTCAATCGAATTCTTAACAATGAGTTCAGTAAATAATACTGGGTGTTTTAATTGCTTACACCAAATTTGGAAGATTCTTCTTCAACATTTTACACATCATCAGTATACTTAAAACATGATTATTCATATTGACAAATTTACCTTTTTCTGGATTCCAATACACCATGTATTATATCATTGGTCATGTGTTTGCTTTCAGTATTCGAACGTGGAAAAAGGAATCTGATAAACCTGAAGAGACTTTAGTTGAGAAAACAGAGCGATTATGTGTAGATGAATATAAAACACCCTTGGAGAAACTCTATTTGGATGAATCTGGGCGAAAGATAACTACGACTTTGACATTGAAACCATCGGAAAAGTTATTTGAGGAATTTACTATTGACGAATCCGGAAAAAAAGTTAAGATTTTGTTAGCTGAAAAATTAGAAAAGCCTACTGAAGAAGTAACTGTTGACAAATTCGAAAAAAAAGGTCAGGCTTTTATACCGGAAAAATTAGGAAAACCCATTGAAGAATTTACTATTGATGAGGCCGGAAAAAAGGTTAAGACTACAAAAAAAGGTGAAACTTTGATTATAGGAAAAACCGTGCATAACGAAGAATTTACTATTGACGAATCTGGACAAAAGGTTAAGACTTTGATAAAGGAGGAAGTTAAGATTAATGAATCCAGGCAAAAGCATTTGAAGTCGAAACGAACTAGAAAGCTGAAGAAGAAAAGTACCATTGGAAAATCGGGCGAAAGGAGTTTGACAACGGTTGAGCCTAAACCGATGATGACACTATTTTCGAGAAATAGGTCTGAATCGAAGAAAGGTAATATTAAATGATAGCTCAGATATGTAATATGCCATATATTGAGATAATTACAGTTACATATTCCATATCAATGAGTAAGAAGAGCTTGTATTACATCACTTATATGTTAAGGTCCAGCAGTTCTGGTCTGTTATTTACTTAAGCATTGAGTTAGATTAAAAAAAGTTTAATTTATCAAAAACTGCGAAACAAGTCACTACAATGACATATTAAACGAATTATCTCATTGACAAACTGCTAAGCGAGTGTGGTCTTGTGTTGTTGCGGGAGCAGGAATTCCAGAAGCAAACTCCATTATCCAGCTTGGTGACAAAGCACCAAACTCACATGCACCTACGCTTGGAATAAGATGTTGAAAAGCTTGATAGGAGCGAGTGCGCTTACTGGACAACCAAAATAATACAAGATGTTATTAGTTACTGTCTGAAATAACATTGGGTGAAGAGAACGGCACCAATAATTTATTGTAAGGACACGCGATTTACCATTTTAGCCCGTGATGAATTAACAAAAAATATCTTAACATAATAGTTTGTCATTTCAAGCGCACACGAGATCAATTGTCCCATTTATAATCATTATAAACGTCAAGTGTTGTTAATAATTGACAGTAATATTCGTCGTTGTAAGAATCGTTAAATTCCCAGTTATTTATAATTCGGTTGATCCTAATGATTGAAATGGTTAGGTATGAGGAGAGGTTATATCTAATTTTGCAAGCTGTCCATCTCAGCCGATAACTAGTTCAGAGTTTGAAACTTACGGTGATCTATAGATTAGTACTAAGTCCAGGGAATGTACAAGCTGATAAGTGAAATTGTACACCGAGAGTTTCAAATTGATAAATTTGAGGCAAGAGTATTTGCTGGCATTAGTATTAGTTCCCCAGGTTTAATTTCTAGCGCGCTTCTTGGAATTTGCCAGTTTGACCTAAAAATATTAAGATCGCTAAAAGACCTCAAAATAGCCACAGTTTAGATTGCACTGTGAATTTTAACATTTAAGGTAATATTCTAACTCGACCTAGGCTTTTTGGGATATTTTATTTTCTTATCGTGAAGCTACGGCTATTGAAAACAAGTAGTTTCAAAAATTATCCTAAAATGCTGAAACTATAATAATCGTCTCTGTTCACAAATGTTCATTGCAGTATTTTGATCTATTTCTCTAATTTCTTTTATGTTACAAAATTAGCGCTTGTTTAACGTACGTACGTTCTCCAAACTAGATTTAGTCGTAACGATTGACATGTGAAGCAAAAAACATCTAAACCCCAAACGCAGAAATCTTCAACAATTTAAATATAATTCCATTCCAAATGCAAAAGGAAAGAAAGCACGGGGTGTTCAATTTGAACTATTACGATTAGCATGTGTCCGTTCCCAACATTTGCCTTCAGAAATAACTTGGCCGATTCGGATTAATGTTTACAAGAAACATCCTGGCGTTTGTCCCTTTCCCGACGGTTTAAATGGTTCCGGTTCAGAAGGGCCATAGAGAAAAACACATTTATATATTAAGCAGAATGTCTAAGATATTATTTAAAACATTGTCGGTTGGTCCTTTACCAATTTTTTCATCAAACTTTGACCGTGAAGTCAAAAATTGTTTACCCCCAGAGACCCTAGAAATGTCACTTGTTTGAAAAAAACTCCATAGGACGTACCTTAGAAAGTATGACTTTTCTTAAGAAACATTATTTTTTATTTACCAGTGACTTCTTGCATTGGAATTTGGACTTTGTTTGCATTTTTGAAAACTTGATATCAATGGTAATATTTACTTCGAATGTTTTTTACAATGTAATGACTAGCCACATTCTTGTTTTCAAGCATTGTTACTCAGGTAACCGATATAATGCCATTTCGGCCCTTTTGTTTTCAGAGTCATACAAAGTGGTGTATTTGCTTTGAAATTATCCTCCAGATGTGGTATAAATCGAATTACATCAACTTTCTAATTATTATATATTTTCAGGAAAAGCTAAAGAGATTGAATCTAGGTTTATTCCCGTTGATGAAACACAACACGATGACACTGTCCTCCAGTTGAAGATGACGAATTTTGAGCAGGATGTGGAGTAAGTCCATTTTCCTGTCCTTCGTCAGTATTTGATATATATTTTGCGATAGGCAGACTTTATATGAGTGTTAAGGCCGGTATTCAAAGTGAATGTGGTCCGCGTCCTCCGTCAAAATACGTAAAAAAGAATACATTATAAATCGCTAGATGTATTTAATGTGTTTGAATCGAATTGTACACGCATCCAATGTGCGAAATTTCGCAGCCCGGTCCGAAAGCGAACAGCATTTAGCTTGAAATACATCAAGAAACAGTGTCAACACCTTTATTGAATGCAGAAAAATGTTTTCATTCAACTTGAACGATATACACAATAGAAATGATACAATGCATGTTTTGGAAAATGACATGATTTTTTTAAACAAATATTCGTATTTTGCATATGCTTCTAAATTAACTGAATCAAAACTGACCTCTGTCAATGAAAATTCGTAGTTTGTGTAAATGTCAAATTCTATTACTATGCTATCAGTGGTATATTTGTTAATAATTGAACATGTATTCTTTCTTATCTGCAAAAATTGTACGGTCTGGTTATTTTGAAGCTTTCATAAGATATAATTTGAAATTAAAATCACATGACATTTAAATGAACATGAATTTTTTTAACCTGAGGCCACTGCACCTGCGTTTTGCAGCAAACTCCATGTAGCGGTTACCTCCCAAAGAAGAAGAGAGTCTCAAGCGGAGAAGTACGAAATATCAATGAAATAAAAAGAACATTTGTTGATTTTAGTGCAAGTAAGATTGGCAAATTAGACGGAAGGAGCTTGCCACTGGTTGAGCCGAAACAGTCGATGGCAATATTTTCGAGCAATACGTCTGAATCGAAGAAAGGTATTGTTTTAAGATATATAATATAACATATTTTACGATCATTAGAGTTATATAACCTCTCGATAAGTAGGAGTGGCTTGTATAATCTGTCTTACATGTTAAGGTCTAGCAGTTCTGTTCTTTTATTTACTTAAGCCTTGAGTTAAACTTTAATTCATTAAAAACTTTGACATGTTTAACGAGTTCTCTCACTGGTAAACTCTTAAGCGACTGTGGTCTTGTTGTTGGGGGAGCTGGAATTTCAAAAGGAAAACTCATTATCCAGCTTGGTGACAAAGGACGAAAATCACATGTATCTGGGCTTTGGAAAGGACGCTGTAAAGCATCATAGAAGCGAGTACGCTAACTGGACAACCGAAATATTACAAGATGTTATCAGTTATTGTCTGAAATAATTTTGATCGTAAAGAACGACACTCTAATTGTAGTGTAAGGACACGCGATTTACTGTTCTAGCCCGTTTTTAATTAAAAAACAACAACATTTATATATGATAGTCTTTTCAAGCGCATACGAGATCAATTGTCAAAATTTACTGTTAAAATCAATTTAAAGTGCTGTTAGGAATTAACAATACGTTTCGGTGTTGAAAAAATCGTTTAAATCCCCGTTATTATTGCATCTAATATTTAAATATTTTCAACTTTCCACATGATAGTTCAGAGTTTGAAACTTACGGTGATCTACACCTCTGTAATATAGCTCAGGGCAAAGTCCAGGGATGTACCAGCTAATAACTGACATTCAAACTTGATTGCTGAGAGTTTCAAGGTGATCGATTGTTGGCAATGGTATCTGCTTACATCAAATACAATTTCTGAAATAGCAGGCAAGGGCAAAGTGGCTACTATTTTTGTATTGTGGTTTCGGAAAATTCCTTAACCTGGAATGGTATTGCTATCGGCTTGATTTTCATAATTTTGAGTTTCTGTGAAAAAGGATAAGTCTGAAAAATTGCAGATCGGATCTGCTACAATATCTAGAAAGTGCAGTTGCACTGAGAAGCGTAACAGTCGTCGTGTCGCATGTTAGTTGGTCATGATAACAGCTGAAATGACCTCTCAATGGCATCGTCTGTTATAGTATTGCCCTATCTTTTTCAAAAGGAGATGTAGTGTTGTTTTCTTTGTATCAGATTGTAGAATTTGTAAGCCGTTTTCTGTATTTTAGCAACACTGGGTCACATTTGCCTGACCACCACTGAACTTCTATGGAAAGAGTTGCTAGTTTTCTTTCCCTTCCAGTCGACAAAAATATTGGAATGTATAATTTCATAAGGTTCTTGCTATTGTTCGTGTCTTTTTAAGCGTTTGTTGCAAACGATATTGTAGTTTGAATCTGTTTGTTCAATTGCTCTGTCCTATAGCCTAAAGTTGGGTATTTCCTCTTTCTTAACCTTTTCAAAAAATGCAGCAAAATCAGCGTTCTAATTTCGCATGACCCCCTCTTGAACAAACTTTGCCTCGAAGATCAAGGCGACACACAATGCTGGCAGAGAGATTATACTTCTCAATAGGGCCAACTATTAGAGTTATGCAACTTCAAACACTGTAACACTATCAAATTGGCAAGTTGACATATTTATTTGCTGCAATCGTTGATCTATATAGTTAAACACTAACAAGAGACAATTCATTTTTGATAATTAATCTGAGGTTAGATATTTGTACTTGTAAGCGATTGTATGTAGAATTCTTGAATTATCAACTGTCGAAAACTGTGTAACATAGTTATCACAAGAATGATCAGGTTAAAATCAAAAGTGATCTACATTTACGATCAACATGTTATTACCAACGTCCCAACAAGTTATAGAACAGTGAGTACAAGGCCTTCTTGTTTTTATTGTTCTGACAATGTTTTCATGTTTAATGTCACTGTGACTTCGACATTTGCAGGTACAATGCCTTCTCGTTTTATTGTTCTGACAATGCTTTCATGTTTAATGTCACTGTGATTTCGACATTTGCAGGTACAAGACCTTCTCGTTATATTGTTCTGACAATGTTTTCATGTTTAATGTCACTGTGACTTCGACATTTGCCTATTGACTTCAAAATCTCTGATTGAGTGAAATAATGAATTTATCACAGAGCACTCCTGCATAAACATATGCTCATGTAACATGGTTCTTGATGAGGCCTAACAGATGCGGCCAGCTATAAGCATACATGTTTATAGTTTTAAATGGACAAGGGTATATGTATACTTTATGCGATTGTAAGGAAAATGAATACTTATCAATAACACATTTCCTAATGTTGTAAAGGAACCGCTTTGATGTCCATGAAAAGTTAAATAATCGATATTTAACTGTTTTTTTATAAACAAAAATGTAGCAAGACGGCTATTACGATAATCTTTTTCTTGTGACTTGTCGCTGGTTAGACGGTTATTTCCCTTTGTCAAAGGAAAGCGTTGCGCTTGAAAATTGGCTACATAATCAAACGTATGAATGTCTGATATTTTAACGATAAAACACAAGGTACCAAAACTAGTCTATGGTTTAAAGCATCATTCCAGACGATAACGCACATTAAGCCAAAGTGCAGCCATCAAAGGGCAAGGCAAGACCTTTTTCATCAGGGCATTTTTATGAGTTAAGTGGAAGAAACCAACGCCCTTTTAATGGGGTAATATTTCCACATATCTTCTAAAATTGTCCCGCAGACATTAACTGCGAAATGACTCAATCGGCTGCCTTTCGAATGGCGGGGATACATGTTTTTATATTAAAAGTGGTTTTGACAGCATGGCATTCCCTCTTGATCTGATATGTTAAATATCAAGTCATGTCATCCCTGCTTATTTCATTCACTTTTGTTTAAATATTTGAACAAGTGCCAAATAATTAGGGATGCAAACGAATATTCGAATATTCGATCGAACGTTTGGTATTCGAATGTCAAAATAGGTATTCGAATATTCGATGTTTTTGTTGAAATAATAAATTAATACACTTTTTGCCTACAACTGTCATCTTCGTCTGTCTTGTTTTTACAACGACCCCTAATGCCATAGGTGTGAACTTGATGACACTATACACGCGTCATATCGGATATATCGCCGGGAACTATAAACAGTCCCCGTAATTTTGCATTTACTGGCTGTTAGACAAGTGACATAAAACACATTCCAATTATTTTGGGTACATTTAAATGACCATGCCAATTAAGGGTTTAAGAGATCGGCCTTTATACCAATGTTTTGTCTTCACTGCTAATCAAGCTTGGCGATATTGCTCAAATCGCCTTGATGATACGAAGGACATGTGCTAGTTATGTGCTTAAAACTGTTTCCATGTTTTCAATGTAACGCTCTTGCGTACAAAAATTAACTGAAAGTGTATGGTTTAACGTTTAAGGATATATGTCCTGTATTGTTGTACAATACCTAAGACAAAAGCGACGTTTAGACATGGTGTCGTTTTCTATAAATATATTTCGTAAACATCAATCCCAGAACGAGGCTGCAAGTCCCACGTTGGCGCATATCGTCATTTAACCGGGACAAACGCAATTCCCTGATCTTATTTTGCATTTTTTACAAAAATGAACGCAGAGGTTTGTTTTTTTGTTAAAGATATATTGCTTTTTCTTGGGATATATTTTGTAAATGGGAAATTCAGAGGCTAATTTGTGGAACAATAAGGGTCCGTCGCGTGTACCGAATACGACCAGGAAGGGTAACAGGGCCCCCACTATTACTTTAGTGAATAATAATAGTTTACTGCAATTCTTAAAGGTTCATTTTGGTGTTCGAATATTCGAATATTCGATCGAAAGAATTACCGAATATTCGAATATCACTTTTGCCATTCGTTTGCATCCCTACAAATAATCATTTCCGCTCGATAAAGAAGCATTTTTTTCTTTCTGTGATCACTCGGTGAAATACAATTGACAATAGATATGTAGCCCGGGTCTGTATGAAATTAAGAGAACTGTCTATAAATCTGGAAAAAAAATCAGGCAAAGGGATATAAATGAAAAATGTTTGATGTATTTGATTAGATATAATCTGACGAATATACGATTTTGAATTAATGTATCGTTTGTTTTATAGTTCGACAAGCTGATGAGGGCTTCATCCTGAACTTTACACTAGATACAACCATCCAAGTAAACTATCCATCTGACTGCCTTGCCTGCCGCCTTTCCAACATACTCCTACTGCCTGGAAACAGTTTGCTTCTGGCTGATCATGACAACAAAAACGTGAAGTTGATTGACCTGTGGACCAACAACCTCATGTCTTGCGTCAGTGTGCCCGTTCAACCAATGGGCATGTGTGTTCTCCCCGAGCACCAGGTGGCTGTATGTTTACCAATTACTGGAACTGCAGGGCGTATTCAGTTCCTAGGGGTGCTGGGGAAACTATCCCTTAATCGAAGCATCGAGGTGACAGGTGGCTGTCGAGGTATTGGTTACCTTGAGAACAGGTTAATTGTGTCTTTCATGAGTGGAAAGGTGTGTATAATGACCATGAGTGGAAAAGTGATTAAGATGATAGGCAGAAATAACAGTGGACAATCAATATTTGTCTATCCATTGCACCTGACAGTGGTCAGTGAAGGCCAGAAAGGAGTGATATATGCATCCGACAGTGCCATGCACACAATCACGAAGCTGGACATGGACCTGAACATTCTCCAGACATTCGAGGACCCTGCACTGAGAGGCCCAAGAGGCATCACTGCTGTGGGAAACCAGCTCCTTATTTGTGGTTTATATAGTAACAACATAATGAGCCTAGACCTGCAAAGTAGCCAGATGACCCAGCTTCTGCGGAAGAAAGATGGTGTACAGAAACCAATGAGTGTCTGCTACAGCCAACAGCAAAACAAGTTATATGTTTTATGTGATAAATAAATATTGTAAGAGAGTACATGCCATCAAATAATATCTAAAAAGGAAAGGAGGATGTTGGAAAAAGTATAAATCAATTGGGTTCCAACATCCACTTTGAACACCCTTGGTATCTGAGTTGTAAGTGAAGGACACATCGGTCATAGTTATATAGATACGACTGTTCGAAACATACCGCATGGACTTGCACATGTTCCTTGCATACCAGGACGCAGCATTGAGACCACTCAGAGGCTTTTCCGCATTTAGTGTGTTTAGTAGCACAATAATGTGTCTGGCCCTGCATAGTTGACATTTTACCAAACTAGTGAGGAGAAAGAGGAGGTGTACAGGTGGCACAAGTGCACATAAATCGAATGACATAAACGTGTAAGATATCGCCTCGTACCGTGTGCCTTGAGTAATCGTTGGAGTAGATGGCGTCCAGAAGCTTGATTGCATTATACTACATATAACTTGCCAGTGTATTACATATATAATTTTGTGATAAAAACAATCAAATTCAAGGAACAATTTTTTACAAAAATAACTTCCATGAACCACCTGTGCCTGTTAATGTGTACACATCTTATTTAGCAGTTGAAATGTTTTATTTTGAGGGTGCTTTAAAAAAATCAGAATATACATCCAACAAAACAAATTAAATGTCACGTTCTAAAACAACATATTTGTTTACATTTAATTTCGTTCCTACGTCGGTACAATAGTGTATTCTTTTAGTTACCGTTCCAAGGTCGTACCTAACAATCCATTATACACACCCATTGTTATATATATATATATATATAATATGTGGTTTTGTGTTGTTGGTTCTTGTGTGTAATATTAGTCATTTGCGTTGATCCTGTGCCATTAAAAGGGTGTAAGTTTATTCTTTTGTCTACTGGACTTGTTTCTGTAGTTTTTTTATATGAATATGGAATAATTTGGTCACCAGCATTTGCTATGTTATATTTGGTTTGAACGATTCGGTCACCAATTGATTGCTATCTTATATTTAGTTTGGAGAATTCGGTCACCAATGTTTGCTATCTTATATTGAACGATTTGGTAACCAACATGTGCCGTCTTAAATATAGTACGAACGGTTCGATCATCAAATTTGCTATCTCATATTCAGTTTGAATGATTTGGTGACTACTATTTGATATGTTATATTTAATTTGAACAATTTGTTGACTTGTATTTGCTATGTTTGATTTGGTTTTAATTATTTGTTCACCAATTTTTCATATCTTATATTCAGTTTGAATGATTTATATTTAGATAGAATTATTCGGTCACCAGTGTTTGCTATCTTAAATTTAGTTTGAATGTTTTGGTCACCAATATTTGCTTTTTTTTATATTTAGATTGAAAAAATATGGTCACCAGCATTTGCTATGTAATATTAAGTTTGAACGATTCGGTAACCAATATTTGCTATCTTATATTTAGATTGAATTATTTGGTCACCAACATCTGCTATCTTAAATATAGTTCGAACGATTCGATCACCACAATTTGCTTTCTCATATTCAGTTTGAATAATTTAGTGACAACTATTTGATACATTATATTTAGTTTGAAACATTTAGTGACTTGTATTTGCTATGTTCTATTTAGTTTGAACTATTTGGTCACCAATATTTCCTATCTCATATTCAGTTTGAATGATTTGGTCACAAACATCTGCTATCTTATATTAAGATTGAATGATTCGGTCACCAGTGTTCGCTATGTGATATTGAGTTTGAACGATCCGGTAAACCATGTTTGCTATCTTATATTACGATTGAATGATTTGGTCACCAACATCTGCTATCGTATACATTTAGATAGATTTATTCGGTCACCAGTGTTTGCTATCTCATATTTAGTTTGAATGATTTGGTCACCAATATTTGCTTTATATTTAGATATAATAACTCGGTCACCAGCATTTGCTATGTGATATTTAGTTTGGAGAATTCGGTCAACAATGTTTGCTATGTTATATTAAATTTGAATGATTTGGTTAATACCAACATGTGCCATTTTAAATTAGTTCGAACGATTCGATCACCAAAATTTGCTATCTCATATTCAGTTTGAATGATTTGGCGACAACTATTTGGTATGTTAAATTAAGTTTGAAACATTTAGTGACTTGTATTTGCTATGTTTTATTTAGTTTGAATAATTTGGTCACAACCAGTTGCTATCTTATATCTAGGTTGAATAAAATAAAAGTATTCATGTATTTGCTTGTGCTTATTTATATAACTTTTTATAGTTAATTAGTTCATTCCTCTTTTGATATTAAGTATGTAAGCTCCTCAGAATGTTTTTTTTATTTTCATATTCGATTTTGAATTGACAACAGTAAAACCTAAAATATGGAGTCCAAAAGGTACAATCACAAAATGACCTAGATGTTCCATCGAAGAATGAATGTTTATTTAATATAATTGATATACATATTCACATACTGTCAGAACTCTAACGTTTAGTAGTCATGAATTTAATAGTAATTGAGTATTATTCCAATGGATCCTTCAAGAACAAGCCCAGCAGCTTACTGTGTTACGACTTACATATTTGAACTAAGTGCCTTATTGAAGAAATCAGGAAGATCATGGACCACAAACAACACACATGTCTGCTCTTTATGTGACAATGGAAGTCTATGTATTTAGTTGAACTGTGCTGAACCACATTTTACCTAAGTCTGGCAGCAGTAAGCTACTAGTATTTAAGTACACTCAGGAAAAAACTCTTACCTGACAGGGATGAATCTTTACCATATTAAACTATTCCAAGTTTTCAACCGATGGAGAGGTTTGTCTCTTTACAGAATTCATGGAAAAAACTGATTTGATAGAATCATTATTTCGAAAACAGTTGTTTAGCTTGCTGCTTGATTAAACATTTCCTTTGCATTTGTTACCATGATTAATTTTGTTCTTTTTGTCGTATGAACGAAATGTACATACTAAGCTGGTTTAGCGACACAAGCTAGCATGGTAAAAATGTTGTTAAAAACGAAGCCAACGACCATAACCCTGCAGCCTTTATAATTTTATATACCTCACGGGCATAACTTTCAATGCTCCTTAACATTCCTGTAATGTTTTATCATTTCTGCTATTATACTTTTGGATATATAGCAATACCGCAACACAAACTCTTTCTTGTGACGGACGAAGGACGGACAAAAAGATATATTGAATATTTCTTTATTTTATCGTATTGATTTACGCCGTTGATATCCGTGTCAAGTTACCGTTAATAAAAAGTTTTGAAAACATCGCAACACTTAAGTTGAATCAATTAAACACAATACACGGATCACTGTGGCTCAATTGGTTTGATAAATCCAAATAACACCAGTTTAATCCTCTTTAAAGAAGCATACCCATTCAATAATGATATTTTTTGCAAGATTGTGTTAAAACATTGCGTAAATCTAATGATTCCATACAAATACGTAAATAGTTCAGATGCTAAAACGATTCGATTATTAAGCAGAGAATTGCTTGATTTAAAGGTCAAGCAATTTTGAAGGAGTGTAGTTTCTTTCTTTGTGGTGCCTTAATTTGTGTATGTTTGTTTGGTATTTGTATTTTTGTATTTGGCGTTAATGTGTTTGTGTCTCAAGTTAATAGTTAGGGCCCTTGCCTTGAGTCCATTAACAGATTAACAGATGACGAGATGACGTGGATGTAGAGGTATTTTTCGATGCATCGCTCGATGAGTTTGCCAATACAAGTACGAATTGATATTGATCTGTAATTGTAGTGTCTGGAAGGGTCAGAATCGTTTTTAAAAATGGGGAAGACCGTTGTTAATGTACTCGGAGAAGAGGAGGTAGTGTTATTCAGCAATTTGTCAAAATGACTCAAGAGAGTTAGATTAATTTTTTCTTTGCCTTTTTTAATAAGTTGGTGACAAATCGATTCAGGAACACTGGCTTTACTCGGATCGATACAGGAACTTACATTTTGGACGTCCAGATATTTATGAAAAGAAAGAGAATGGAACGATCTCATCTGTAAGGATAGGATGTTGCTGGGATTCTATGGTTAGTTGTTTGCTTAAGTACGAGTTTAGAAAGTCTGCATATCATTCATAAACCTCAGCCTTAGTTGTTCCGTCAATAAAGATTTGTATTGGTGAATATTTTTGATCTGAGTTCGTTGTTAAGCTAGTTTGATTCATAGTTGAATTGTTTTGTTATCAGAGTTAATTTAGTTTATAACTTTGCATTCGTATTCCGTTTCCGATTTTCGATTTTATTTTCATTTTGATAAATTCTGAAATGTTCCTTAGTGAGCGCATGTTTGAAGGGTAAGCTTGTTGGTGTAATTTGTTACGTTTTCTTATTTGTTGTTTTACCTTTCTTTATCCGTTTAGTTATTTTCGCTGGCAAACATGTATTTCAACCCAAACGGCTTTTACACCTTTTTACTTGAAGAACATTTCTTGGAATGGCATGCAAATTATCTCGGACGTAATTTTCAACATCACCACCAAATCGATCGGTTCTGTCATAACGAAATGTTAACGAAATGGTAACTTAAAGTTTGGGAGCTCGACATCTTCGTCTGAAATTTTACTTGCCATGTCCATAACTAGGATATTAACAATAATATACAAAATTCAACAACCAATATACAAGAGAAATGAAAACAAAAACCAATGGGAAATGTGTTGTACCTCTCTGTGAAGGTATCGCGCTGTTTTTCTAGAAGGTCAACCCGACGCTCAAGTTGCACGTCTCTGTCATTTAGAGAAGCGTCCCGTGCTGAAGCGCCGTTTTACTGTCGACTTCACCAAGCACATTAGATACAATAGCAGTCAGCTTCGACTCAAATATGACTTGCAAACCTTCTGCTACTTTCAGGATCTTTGTTTCGTTTAAAGTAACTTTTTCAGCCCTGAATGGAGAAGTCGAGGACATTGTTCGTGATTTCTTTATTTCAACTAAATCTATTGGTTATAAAGTTAAGCGTTTTTTTAATCACAATGGCTTTGAATGTGGTAATGATAGGATCAATATTTTTGTTGCTCAGTGTTCATACAAAACAAAATGCTTTGAGGGGTATTGAGTGCTTGTGCACTATCCGAAAACCCAGGTGCAACAGAATGTTTACAAATGTTTACCCATGAAGTGTGACTTAGGTAAATATTTAGTAAACGATGCACCTAAGTCATTAAACAAAAGTAACTCACTATATAACATTTATATGAGGACGGTTTATGAATTATTTTTTAGTATAATATAACAACAAACACTTCCTCATGGGAATTTTATTTTTCAATGCAATCATACACTTCACTGATGAGCAATTTAAAATGTGTTATGCAAAATGCACATTAAAACACTTAAATTAATTAACACTATTATGTTTACATTTCAGAAATACTTCTTCTGATTTATCGGCATACATCCGAGGTTATTTTTTATTGAATTTGACTGAGGTGTTCCGAATAAAAAATTTCTTCATCAAACGTACTCCTGCTTTACACATTTGATTCATAAATTGAATATCTTCATGTGCTGACTTATGGGTATGGAAAATGATTAAAGATGCACTCATACTCCCAAATAAGGTTTACAACAATGCATAATATTCCAAAAAAGATGAATAAATGTCGAAAACAATGGTTCTTATGAAGGATACCGAGTTTTATTTGAAAGAAATGAGCATAAACACGGTATTTCTACCTAACGAGTTGGTGGTAGATCACAGTAAATCTTTTAGCATTCACCAATCATTTAACATTTTTGCGCTTTCCGCTATTAAAAACACGGTAACAATCTTGTTTTCAGTAATTAATATTTTCTATAAATGCATTGTTTAGGAAGTAGTTAAAGGTTTATCAGTCAAAAATGATGTTTGTTATATTCGTGAATGTATTGATTTTGAATAAAAGTGTCACTTTAAATTATCATTATTTATGAGAAAGTCTTATGCACATAGAGTGATGTGTTATACTGTTGACATTGATAAATGTAGTGCAGACATATACTGGTACAGGATTTTGATATACAAGGCGTAAATTCCAAAAGAAACTTGGTATTCTGGTAGACAATCCATTTTTCATGTCTATCAAAATTGCTATTAATATATTGCAGATTGGTTTTGCAATGTATCTGATGGGGCAGCTTAAGTGAAGTAGTATTTTTTATAATAAGCAAGAGCACCAAAGTCACAAATACGCCGGTTTTAGTTTTATAATACCAAGTGATAAAGTAGTTGCTCGTTAATCCACATTCAGGGAGCGGACATTGTAAACACAGCTTTCGCCAGTTTAGGGGCCATAACTCTGGAGTGACTTAGGCAACATAAGTAGTTACCGAACCGGACGAAGCTATTCTGCTCATACACATTCTGAACAAATCTTGTAATGAGTTGACCTATGCTTCAAAAGTTATTGATCGAAAAAAAAAGTTTTAAGGTAATTACAAAGAGGGCAATAACTCCCTCGTGTTTTCAGCTATATGGCTGGTTATCGAACTTTTTTCGAGATTTTTGCTAATCAACATTCTGATCAATACCAGCGGACAAGATCAATTTAAGCTAGCTAATATAATTAAAAGTAAATAACTCTTAAGTTACTTAAGCGATATTGCTGGTCATCAAACTGGTCCAAGATAGTATTAGAATTCACACTCTGACTAAATTTGGTGATAATTGGATTTATTGTTCGGACAAAACCGATATCAGGTACTTTCTATGTTTAAAGTTACTTTTCTGGCGAATCTTCATTCTTGTAGCTCGATGAAGAACCAAATTCGTTAATCAAATGTACATTTACGTGTTTTGCAATTGCCCTCATTGAACATTCCGTTCCTTTGTCCGCATCTTCATTTGATGTGCACAAAAAGTGTTCCCCTTTTAAACGAAAGCAATGCCAACGTTAATATTTATAGAATAAGTTGGACAAAACGACAAAACGTGTCATCATAAAACTTCTACATAAGTATAGTTCGTTTTTATGTATAAAACCAAAGTTCTGAACATACACCTTTGTCTGTGGTCCTTGGTCAAGCACACGATTAAACGATATATAATTCTCAAAACATTGCCAGGATATACACTTTTGTCAACGGATTAAATAAATACTATCGTTAATTTCAAAACAAATATACATCTGATGTATAGGTCAAGTCATGTTAACTGTCGACATTGTGTAAGCAAATGATTCTACAAACAGCCCAATAATGTCTATGGACACCATATACTTTACCAAAAATCAGTTTTTGTTTTTGTAACAACTGAAGGTACGGTTTTAGCAAAAATAACATTGATTATTCTGTATACCTGTTACTTTCAGAGAGTTGAAAACATCGGTCAAGACGATACTGATTTCTGTACTTTAAAATCCTTCAAATCTTCTTAGATCCGTCTAAATAGGATTTAACAACGTATCCAAACGTCCGTATAAGTAGTCCTTAATAAATTTCTACATCCAAACGTCGCTGTTTAAGCCTTGTTTGACTTTAAAACAATTTTACTTAGCCCTCTAAATCGGTCTGCCTTCTATCAAATCACAAAAATAACAGTACTGCCATACCATAGTGTATGAAATGAAAACAGGTAATTTTGTAATTCACCAAACGTCTTAAATAGTTTCTGTTAGTGCGTGTCAGATCGGTCGAAAAGAAACTTTGCATTTGTATAAAGAAAACTGAAAAAGAATCTGCAAAAAGTATAAGGGTTAGAAAATATTGATTATACCTACCAAACGTATCATCATATATTTCCAATGCCTTGCAGTTGGCATAAACAATTTGCAATATAAAATCCTCGTTTTCCTCAGACTCAAGCTGCGATGCATTGTCCTGGGGTTCAAATATTTTGAATATAAAATCGTTTTTTGTTCATCACACAAATTTGCAAAAATAGCACCAGCTAAAGCTTTACTGGTATATGCAATATGGGATTATAGCTTACACACAACGCCAACAAGTTAAACATAAATGCACATAGCTATTAAACACCTCGACTTTTAGATAACTTAGCTTAAATGCTTATTATTGAAAAGCAGACCTTGTAATGCTGGTTGTATACCGAATTTGCCAAACAAAACGATATAGGGGGGAAATAAAAGTTTTAAAGTAACGTTATTTTAGATAATTTATATAAACCATTTTCATTGTTGTCAAATCCTTTAATGATACCTTTGTCGTTGTCGAAATAATCTTTAAGGCGTCAATGGTCCTCTAATAGAAAACTGTTTATTTGTCCATGTTCTACGTCTAAAACAGATTGCCTAATATCGTGACTGAAGTCCCAATAATCGATGTTAAGAAGACCAGTCTCAATAATTGAGGAAAGCACTGCCAACGAGTTGTCATAATTTGGTAATGACATCTCGGGTCTTTCAGCTTTGATAAAGCTCGTCCCTTACTTCCCTTATATAATTGAATGATATTGCCAAATGGACATTCAGTGAAGGGATCTCGGACAAAGAACAAATAAAAGACAAGTTCGTTAGCTTTCCAGATTTGGGATAAAGTTTGTATTCATTGTTCTGATGTCGCAAGAACCTTTGTTTTGTGTTTTTGAAGTTCATGATCGATCGGGGAGCCAAGATCTCTGATAAAAACCTTTCTTTGAATATGGGTGAAGAAGCAATTCAAAAGAGACATGTCCCATTTTTTAATATTTGTCGGAGAGCCCGTATGTTCTGGGTATAAGAGGTATTGGCTTTGTTGTGAGGAGGTAAATGACATACGAACAAACAAATGTTGGATGAACGCATTTACGTATGGATAATAATCAAACAATGAATGCGCATACAAATAGTTCCTTATTCATGAGTTTAATTTCGTTATTTTCAAGGACAAGTGTAATTTAATATGTCAACGTATTATGACTGCATTACAGCTAGAAAAATACAACTGGGGTTTGAAAAATTAACAATAAAAAGAAAACAACAAAAATATCGCCACCTACAAAATTCTCATTTATTACATATCGCAATAATATGTGATACTTGCGTTTATGAGTCACGAGTTGTCAAATTTGAGAGAAATTCCAGTCAATTTACTTGTTGAGAGTTACATTGAAGGAGGAGTTGATTATACACAATGTTGGAACACGGTGTTGGACAAATCAGCAAGTGGATTGTCATTTTTGGAAGTAAACATCGGATGAAACGACGGTGGCAGTGGGTTGGGTAACGTGTTTAGCAATGGGAGATTTCGCGGAAGTAGAGCCAGAGGACGCCATATGACTTTGTATCGAACTGAGCTCACTTTTCTGAACGTTGCTGGGTGCTCTACAATATGTTCTTGTTTCATTTCATTTCATGTTTTGTTGATTTGTCAGGTGATTTAATTTCACCAGATGACAATTCCAAAATCCGAAATAAGTCGTCACCATTGTCAATTAATATTTCTTTAAATGTTTGATCCATCATGAAATCAAAACCTGCATGAAAACCGTATTACCGTCGTCATTTCATTTTAATTGCTTTACTGCAGTTTTCAATTTAACAGGTTGCCAATAATTTTACTACGATTTCATTGATTAAAGTAGTTCCGTAATAAATATGCCACTCCCATTAGTTTTATTGCGCGTTATTGCGCCCAATGACAGGACAGAAGTATCGAACAAAATGACACGATTTTGATAGGAAATACCATTGCAACAGTTTTGAAACTACGAGTCTTCAAAATAAACCACTGACGTCAATTTTGAGACGTCTGTCATTTTTTTGCGTTCGAGCTACAATAACCGATATTTTCATCAATTCTTCGTTTATCGCTATGAAATTTCAACCTCAAGTGCGTCTTGTGAAAATGTTCACGCACATATATAGTTTTCTTTCTCTTGTTTTACGTATTTTATTTTAAATTCGTCTAAAACGTCATTTTTCGCGGGAAAAACGGCGTCGTGTTTCGCTGAAAAAAGTGCGCCTTTCTTTAACTTTTGAAAAAACTGCTCGTTTAATTTTTTGATTTTTAAATACATGTATTCAATGTTTTATTGCGAATCACACGATATCGAGAAAAGTGTACCTTATCGACTTCGTTTTTGCGCAGTATTAAATAATCTAACCCCTTTACCTGTTTCTTATTCAATACGTATTGAAAAAAACGGTTTTGGTCAATGAACAAACATAAATAAAATAATTGGTTTATTATGTCTAAATATAATTTATTGTATGTTTGACATTAACCATGTTGCCATTAAGCATTATCATGATCCTGATAAATTTTAAGCCTACTGTGCTTGATCCTGGTTAACGTTTAGCCTCCTGTGCTTGATCCTGGTTAACGTTTAGCCTAATGTACTTGATCCTGGTAAAAGCTTAGCCTCCTGTGCTTGATCCTGGTTAAAGTTAAGCATTCTGTGCGTTATCCTGGTTAACGTTTAGCCTCCTGTGCTTGATCCTGGTTAAAGTTTAGCCTCCTGTGCGTTATCCTGGTTAACGTTTAGCCTCCTGTGCTTGATCCTGGTTAACGTTTAGCCTCCTGTGCTTGATCCTGGTTAAAGTTTAGCCTCCTGTGCGTTATCCTGGTTAACGTTTAGCCTCCTGTGCTTGATCCTGATTAACGTTTAGCCTCCTGTGCTTGATTCTGGTTAACGTTTAACATTCTGTGCTTGATCCTGGTTGACGTTTAGCCTCCTGTGCTTAATCCTGGTTAAAGTTTAGCATATTGTGCGTTATCCTGGTTATCGTTTTCCCTCCTGTGATTGATCCTGGTAAACGTTGAGCCTCCTGTGCTTGATTCTGGTTAACGTTGAGCCTCCTGTGCTTGATTCTGGTTAACGTTTAGCCTCCTGTGCTTTATCCTGGTTAACGTTTAGCATTCTGTGCTTGATCCTGGTTAACGTTTAGCCTCCTGTGCTTGATCCTGGTTAAAGTTAAGCATTCTGTGCGTTATCCTGGTTAACGTTTAGCCTCCTGTGCTTGATCCTTGGTTAAAGTTTAGCCTCCTGTGCGTTATCCTGGTTAACGTTTAGCCTCCTGTGCTTGATCCTGGTTAACGTTTAGCCTCCTGTTCTTGATCCTGGTTAAAGTTTAGCCTCCTGTGCGTTATCCTGGTTAACGTTTAGCCTCCTGTACTTGATCCTGGTTAACGTTTAGCCTCCTGTGCTTGATCCTGGTTAACGTTTAGCCTCCTGTGCGTTATCCTGGTTAACGTTTAGCCTCCTGTGCTTGATTCTGGTTAACGTTTAACATTCTGTGCTAAATCCTGGTTGACGTTTAGCCTCCTGTGCTTGATCCTGGTTAAAGTTTAGCATACTGTGCGTTATCCTGGTTATCGTTTTGCCCTCCTGTGATTGATCCTGGTAAACGTTGAGCCTCCTGTGCTTGATTCTGGTTAACGTTGAGCCTCCTGTGCTTGATTCTGGTTAACGTTTAGCCTCCTGTGCTTTATCCTGGTTAACGTTTAGCATTCTGTGCTTGATCCTGGTTGCGTTTAGCCTCCTGTGCTTGGTCCTGGTTAAAGTTTAGCATTCTGTGCGTTATCCTGGTTAACGTTTTGCCCTCATGTGATTGATCCTGGTTAACGTTTAGCCTCCTGTGCGTTATCCTGGTTAACGTTTAGCCTCCTGTGCTTGATCCTGGTTTACGTTTAGCCTCCTGTGCTTGATCCTGGTTAACGTTTAGCCTCCTGTGCGTTATCCTGGTTAACGTTTAGCCTCCTGTGCTTGATCCTGGTTAAAGTTTAGCCTCCTGTGCGTTATCCTGGTTAACGTTTAGTCTCCTGTGCTTGATCTTGGTTTACATTTAGCCTCCTGTGCTTGATCTTGGTCAACGTTTAGCCTCCTGTACTTGATCCTGGTTAACGTTTAGCCTCCTGTGCTTGATCCTGGTTAACGTTTAGCCTCCTGTACTTGATCTTGGTCAACGTTTAGCCTCCTGTACTTGATCTTTGTTAACGTTTAGCCTCCTGTGCGTTATCCTGGTGAACGTTTAGCCTTCTGTACTTGATCTTGGTTAACGTTTAGCCTCCTGTGCGTTATCCTGGTTAACGTTTAGCCTCCTGTACTTGATCCTGGTTAAAGTTTACCCTCCTGTACTTGATCTTGGTCAACGTTTAGCCTTCTGTACTTGATCTTGGTTAACGTTTAGCCTCCTGTACTTGATCCTGGTTAACGTTTAGCCTCCTGTACTTGATATTGGTTAACGTTTAGCCTCCTGTACTTGATCTTGGTCAACGTTTAGCCTTCTGTACTTGATCTTGGTTAACGTTTAGCCTCCTGTGCTTGATCCTGGTTAACGTTTAGCCTCCTGTGCTTGATCCTGGTTTACGTTTAGCCTCCTGTGCTTGATCCTGATAAACTTTTAGCCTCCTGTACTTGATCCTGGTAAACGTTTAGCCTCCTGTGCTTGATTCTGATAAACTTTAAACCTACTCTGCTTGATCCTGGTTAACGTTTAGCCTCCTGTGCGTTATCCTGGTTAACATTTAGCCTCCTGTGCTTGATCTTGGTTAACGTTTAGCCTCCTGTGCTTGATCCTGGTTAACGTTTAGCCTCCTGTGCTTGATCCTGGTTAACGTTTAGCCTCCTGTGCTTGATCTTGGTTAACGTTTAGCCTCCTGTGCTTGATCATGGTTAACGTTTAGCCTCCTGTGCGTTATCCTGGTTAACGTTTAGCCTCCTATGCTTGATCCTGGTTAACGTTTAGCCTCCTGTGCTTGATTCTGGTTAACGTTTAGCCTCCTGTGCGTTATCCTGGTTAACGTTTAGCCTCCTGTGCTTGATTCTGGTTAACGTTTAGCCTCCTGTGCTTGATCTTGGTCAACGTTTAGCCTCCTGTGCTTGATCTTGGTCAACGTTTAGCCTCCTGTGCTTTATCCTGGTTCAAATTTAGCCTCCTGTACTTGATCTTGGTTAACGTTTAGACTCCTGTGCTTGATCCTGATAAACTTTAGCCTCCTGTACTTGATCTTGGTTAACGTTTTGCCTCCTGTGCTTGATCCTGATAAACTTTTAGCCTCCTGTACTTGATCCTGGTAAACGTTTAGCCTCCTGTGCTTGATTCTGATAAACTTTAAACCTACTCTGCTTGATCCTGGTTAACGTTTAGCCTCCTGTGCGTTATCCTGGTTAACATTTAGCCTCCTGTGCTTGATCCTGGTTAACGTTTAGCCTCCTGTGCTTGATCCTGGTTAACGTTTAGCCTCCTGTGCTTGATCCTGGTTAACGTTTAGCCTCCTGTGCTTGATCTTGGTTAACGTTTAGCCTCCTGTGCTTGATCCTGGTTAACGTTTAGCCTCCTGTGCGTTATCCTGGTTAACGTTTAGCCTCCTGTGCTTGATCCTGGTTAACGTTTAGCCTCCTGTGCTTGATTCTGGTTAACGTTTAGCCTCCTGTGCGTTATCCTGGTTAACGTTTAGCCTCCTGTGCTTGATCTTGGTTAACGTTTTGCCTCCTGTGCTTGATCCTGATAAACTTTTAGCCTCCTGTGCTTGATCCTGGTTAACGTTTAGCCTCCTGTGCTTGATCTTGGTTAACGTTTAGCCTCCTGTGCTTGATCTTGGTCAACGTTTAGCCTCCTGTGCTTTATCCTGGTTCAAATTTAGCCTCCTGTACTTGATCTTGGTTAACGTTTAGACTCCTGTGCTTGATCCTGATAAACTTTAGCCTCCTGTACTTGATCTTGGTTAACGTTTTGCCTCCTGTGCTTGATCTTGGTCAACGTTTAGCCTCCTGTGCTTGATCTTGGTCAACGTTTAGCCTCCTGTGCTTTATCCTGGTTAAAATTTAGCCTCCTGTGCTTGATCCTGATTAACTTTAGCCTCCTGTATTTGATCTTGGTCAACGTTTAGCCTCCTGTGCTTGATCCTGATAAACTTTTAGCCTCCTGTGCTTGATCCTGGAAAAAGGTTTAACATTCAGTGCTTGTTCCTGTAGTTCGCATTGTTTGATTTAAATATAGCATGGTTTCGAGGAGAGTTTTTTAATACCGGGTATAGTGTTTTACTGGCCTTAACGTTCATCGGGTTTTGTTGTTTGTGTCGTATTGTAATGTTCACGATTGTTTTATTCATTAAAAATACATTTATCACATACCGTGTGTCAAGTTTAATATAACCATCACACATGTTTCTGTATTACATATGTATAATATAACATTATCACTCCGCATGTTTGTAAACAATTAAATTGAAAACAAAAACTTCATTGGTAATATTCCAGCAAGTCATAATTTTGTTTCTTTGATATATTTTGTTTTAATAAAGAAGTTAATTTTCCATTTAATTCATAAGACGAAACCGTGATATTTTCTCATGATTCATGACATTCTTTAAACGTGTTTTACCTTCATATTTAAACAGGAAATGACGTCATGAACATTTTACAAAATTATGACGTCATCTTACCGGGATCAAACACTCCACGACAAGCTTAGTATGTGAACAGGGGATTATTGAAATAACGATTTCAACATAAGTTTTAAGCATATATATATAATAAACATTGTCAGAAATTTCAGACAGATAACATTACAAAAAAACAATTTGGTATCGCAAACAACATCTACTGTCAGTATGCCACGCACGGTCGACGTCATTTCTGAAGACAAAATGTTAGCTTCAAGCCAGTCATGCGCCTTTGTCAAAGTATATCCCGCGGTGCTCCACGCACCTGTGATTTCATGTCAACCAAGTTTAAAAAAACTTTAACAACTAGTCAGCAGGCAAATTCCTATTAAAGTTTGATGCTGCAGACATAAGTTCTTTACTGGAATAAAACTTCCGACCTCTTAACTATTCTTTTAGCTGTAGGAAAATACCAAATTCCAGTTGGTCGAGGTCGGGCGAGTACAGGGTAGGCTGTAATTGCTTGAAATCGAGAATATCGATCTCCAGCTGTGTGACGTTCGCTGTGTGCGCGACTGCGTTGTCTTGGTGCCATACGATGGACCCTGGATTCTCATAAAGAGCGGGACGCTTCTTACGTAGAGCATTCATTACATCGCAGCGAAAGACTTGAAACACATATGAATAAGCTGTCATGTTATGCTATTACACTATAATTACAAGATATGTATTATTTAGATAATAAAGATAATAGTTTACATTTGTTACAACAAAAGTATCGATAAGTAATAATAAATAATACAGTACAGTCAAAGAATGAGTCGTCGTCTTCCACCCGCGCGAGAAGCTCGACCGACGCTTCTTCCCGTCGATCTTTGTCCTCGTTTTCAATAATCGGGGGACCAATCTGGCACATACACGTGCCATATTCATGTCGTCGGTAATGATCCGATGCACCGAGGTTTTACTTAAATTGGTTACTTCTGAAATTTCCCAAACAGTTTGCCTCCGATCAGAAAATATTCAAGTTCTAACCTTCTATACGACATCTTTTGTTATGGACGCCCTGTTTTCTCTTTTCACGTCTCTGGCCGCTCTATACTTAAAGACCACCCATGCAATTTGTAAATTACAGTTCTTGAGACATTCTCAAATATCTCAGGTTTCTTCAGTTGCTCAAGAGTCTGCAGTGGTGGTATCCCAGTCTCGGCACAAAATTGAACAACTGTTCTCTGCGCCGCGTGCAATTTTACGCACAAAAACCTGACCTGCAACCTAAAAAAAAACTAATGTTTATAACCACGGCTAAATTAAAGTTTCACATATGACAACATAGTAATTGTAAATGACGTTCACGTTTCAATTAGTGGAACTTTGATATCCTGTTCAAAATTACAATTTTATGTCCTATATGTATAAAAGTCGGAAATATTTACCTTTTATTATATTTATTTATTGATATGAATACTGCGTTAGTGACATTTTCGTCTTTAAATCTTGCAAGAATGTAACACAATAATTATTGAAACATGTTGTGTTCATTATAATGTTATTACGTCAAATAAAGCTTCAATTTGTTAGGACAACCCTTGTACAACTCCGCAATGCATGTAGCGTTGGAAATAATGTTGCTTTGTCAGTTTGAGGTATTTCTATAAAAAGAATCTTACACTCGTCAACATATAATACACAACTTAATTCACTCATCCAGAAAACATGTTAGTCAGCTCGCCAAACGCTTGCTTACACACATATTTCCTGAACTTGTTGAAATAAATTGTGTAAGTAGTCTAAATAGTGAAACAAAACAATTCTCTCGGCTGAAAATTGGGAGCAACTTAATTGTTATATCTGAATTCTTCCTCTCACTTCAGCATTGCCAGGCCAAAGCTTTGCCTCTATGCCTGTTCATGCTGTTATATATTACTAGTTCATTATCAGTCTAAAATCGGATAAGGTGCAGCACAGCCTCACTAAACACCTGGACGTCATTGCAAAAACTATAGAAGACGTTTGTTTTATTTGGGAACCATATTCTACCTATCTCGACAAAGCACTGATTTCACTAATGTTACCAGGATCAATTGAAATACAACCAGATATCATGTACACATGTTCGATGACTTATGACATTACGTGAAACGTGGCTGTTTTCAACAAGTAATTAACACAAACTGAATACAGTAGATCAATTGAATTCAACAAGCATTTCTACTTTTATGATACGTCGAGGTTATGTTTTGGTTTTACCTTACTATAAACACCGAGACCGTGAGGAGCTTCAATACCTAATACTTTAAATAATAAAAAGAAAAACACATGCAGATACATAAATTTATCTTAGTGAGATTTTAAACAAACTCAATAAAACAAGTTAACATTGGTATTATTTCCAATCCCATATCTTAATACAGCATGGTATTCATTCAACATTTATGAGTGTTCCAGACATCGAAAATGTTCAGAGAGACAAGTATTTCTCAACAGAGGTAATTGAAATCAGTTTTAATAATTCCATATTTAATATTCGTAAAAATAAACATAAGACAAATTCCAGGAAACACACACACATATATATATACATTCATTTTGTTACAAAAACACAAACTGATAGCATTTCGTTGCAAAGCTTAGCTATACGGACTCAATGAAAGGTGAAATGCAATCATGCAGATAAAACAATAAAACAACTGTCCATTATTTCATTTCCTCATAGCACTCTTTATCATAAATATTTAACTCAATCGTCACAATTCGCAGAAGAACAACAAATTAATATAAGTTGCACAATCATTCAAGCTGAATTTAACATAGCAAATAGTAATCACCAAATCATTCAAACTAACATAGCATAGCTAATATTCGTGACCTAATCTTTCATACGAAGTGAACTTTATGCATGTGCATAATCAACTATAATATTGCAATTTGAAATAAATATTTTATATTATTAGTTACTGAAATAATTAATCAAATACAACCCAGTTCTTGGCATACTCAGCTTACCAAAGATAATTAAACATTAAGGGTGTTTTAATTAGTGACTAAATCAATCTAACATATTACAACACAGATATGGCCATACTTGGCTTTCCTAATCAGGAATGAAGGTGTTTTATCACATAAGTGACAGAATATTAATAAAACTAACTATAACACAGGCATGGCCATAATGAGCTTTCATAATCAGAAACTAACAATCATGTGATGCTTAGTTGTCATTTTTATAGAAATAAAGGCATTCTATTATAAGTGACAAATTCCATAAAATGAAATCCAAAACAAACATTCTAATCTATCATAATTAAACACAACAGGATTTTGTTATTAGTGACTAAAGAATCATACAATAAAACACAAACACATTGGCATATTAAGACGACATAATTAGAAGTTTGATTTTGTTATTAGTAACTTAATCCATAAAAAATACACAAGAAATATTGACATACTAAGCTACCAGAATTATATATTATGATTTGGTTATAAGTGACTAAATCAATTAAACTAAATAATTATAATACAGATATGAACATACTTGGATTTCCTAATTATGAATATATACAACATTTTATCAAACTAACTAAATTTTACACAGGCTGGAATACATTTGTCACATAGGAAGAATAATGCACCAGTCAATTTTAAACATGCCCCCCCCCCACCCACCCCCTTGTCCGCGCGTATACCGGGGATAGCCGGGGAAATGGGCCGTGTTTTTACCTTTCAGGTGACCCGCAGTGCCGGGTGAATGCGGTGGTTTTGTCTTCGCTTTAAATATAGCGGGGAATGGGCCTTACCTAGGGTCCCTAGGGTGCGGGGGCATTTGGCGGGGATTTTACCATCTGTTTGTCCCCGCAGGACGGGGAATTTAGCCGGGGTTTGCTGGACCGAAAGTCAAAGTCCCCGTTATTCCCCGGACCTGGGGGGCCGTGGTTACAATTGACTGGTGCATAAGAATCACGTTGCAATAACAAATTTGAGAGCAAGAGTAGCATAATTACACATTTGATAATAAGGGCATTCACAGGTATCATATACAGTAATACAATTGTTAGCAATATTGACACTTCAATCAAAATTCCAATAATATAACTATAGGATAAAGTTTGTTACAAAACTAACAAATGAACACTTGTGTTGTTTAAGTAAATTCAGGTCAGGTATCTTACACTCTTATACAATTCTAAAAAATAATCACACTGCAATCAAATGTTAATTAACCTTTTTGGCATTTTCAATATTCTTATGTTATTCTTATGTTAAAAATTCAAAGCTGTTGTCTTAAAGACTTTACCATGAACAAAACTGCAAACCGAAAAACAACAAACACACGCACCTTTCCCTTTTTATATGATAAATTGACAAAGTATTTTGTATTTGAATATATCAACGTTTGATTAATATATTTATTATAACTAAACTAATATGTGTAATATAGTTGACATGTTTATTTTCAAACTGATAAGCCTTTGAAATGCAGTTTTTATATTGATTTATTGCAGGAGATTTAAAGTTTATGGGTTTAAACTTTGGGAATGTTTTCGAGGCGATGGACAAAGCCAGGAATTCAAATTGAGGTTTAGTTAATATTCTGACTAAATATCATTTTGCTAAAAACGAGTACACCTGTCGAAAAGAAACACTTGATATTTTACTGTGTTCATCGTTTTCAAGCGCGAGCTAGGAGTCCTAGAAAGAGCCCTTTATCCTATGACTTTAACACACATGTTTTTACAATAATGTTAACATTAAAAAAACAAAAAAGTAAACAAATACCAACAAATATATATATGGTGATGTGTATACAATTCAGTTTCGTCTGTTTCATAATGATACATATTTACAATTCACAAACTAAAGCTAAGTAATATACCTACAAAGAAAATTAAAGTGAAGAAGCATCGTGTAACACATGCTCTCAACTAAACTAATTAAAGATCCTCTAAACAATTGTTGAAATATTGAAATAGAACAACTGATTACTGACAAAGACCTGTGTCACAGGCATATCGAAACAATAGGAACCGTAAAATATAATATTGTACTTAAGTATCAATAAATATAAATGTGAAAAAAGTCTAAAAGTTGTTTTAAGTGACGCTTAGTTGATTAAGTTCAGAGATCTTTACAGTCTTCCTCTTCTTAAACACCTTCAACAAAATTATTTTAATCTGATAAACGTGTATACTTATGCAATCACAGATGGTTGCATGAACGTGATTTTTTTGTGAAGAGTTGTTCCTTGAATGGTAATGCTTTTAAATGTATTATTAATATTAACAGTATTAAAGCTATGATACACTGGCAGGTAAAATGCAGTATAATCTGATAAAGCTTCTGAGCCCCTTCTCCTCTCCCGGCTGTTGAACATGTTACCACTGGGAAAGTCAGGGCGCACCGCACAAGGTAAAATGTTACATATTTTTTTTTATAAGTTTCCTTAAACACTTGAATTAAAAATCATCATTCCCGTATGAATATCATGTAACAAATAGCTGCTTACAGTAACGCCCTCTTGAGACCCTGTACCCCCTTCTTATTACCCAGTAGTTTGGCCATGTGGCCAATGGGAAAGTTTACATTCTTTGGTTACAAAAACACTAAATACAGTGTTTCCTCTTCGGGATCTCAATGAGGGTCCTGATATGTATTAAGGATAGTGTTTGAAAATCGGACTCCATTTGCTATCGATAATCGAATCGAATCGGACCAAGCATTTCGATTTACTATCGGACAATAATCGAAAGTTCATAATACGAGTAAGCAATACATTCTTTATACAAAGTATCATTATGATCATTTAAATGGTTATACCTGAGCTCAGTATATGTGCTGTAATAGTCATGCCATTTGCAACATTAAGTAAATTTTCATAACCTTTTTCTGTCTTTTATAACTCAACGAAAAAACATAACAACACAATAAATACTAATAATTGCACATTAATTGAAAATGATGCACACCGCATGAAATGAGTTATCTTAGCGTATTATCTATTTAAAAGCATATTGAATATTTGTGAATCAGCTTAACATTCAATAAACTGTTATATTGAACATCTCATTAGAAAATCTTAATTTCTTTCACAAAAAAGTAAATTTATGAATCACAAACGATACTAAAAAAGGTTTTAAAAACAGAATGCATCGAGCCGGGATCACCGGTAAGACCGGACCCACTACACCATAGAGACAGGTTATTGAAGAAGGTTTTATGAAATATATAAACAATTCAAAACAATTTGTAATTTTGGGAGAGTTTTTACGCAAAAGTGTTTTTATGCACCGCATTTGTGTAAGAGAGTGCATCCCATGTTAAAATGACTTCAACGAGAATTTACCGGAAACAAAAATTGACATTTAATCGACATTTACCACAACAAAAAAATACGTAGTTACCGGAAGTAGCATTAGCGACATCGATTTTGGACAACCACTATCGATTGTCGCCGACATAGCATTGTCATCGACGATTAATCGATTGTACTCGATTATCGTTTCATCACTTATTAAGGATGTCCATGTCCATGCTTGATGATGATGTGGTCCCAACAGTCTTATCCATATTTGACCGCTGTCTCACCTTCACTGACCACTGCGAGGTACCAAGGGTGTTCAAAGTGGAAATGAAAAAGTCCAACACTTTTATTTCCTATTTCCGTGTATACCATCCTCACATCCCAGTAGCTGGGTCATCTGGCTAGTCGACAGGTTTAGGCACATTATGTTGTTACTAAGGTTACCGCATATGAACAGCTGGTTTCCAACTGCATTATTGCCTCTTGGTCCTCTCAGTGCAGGGTCTTGGAATGTCTTGATGATGTTAAGGTCCATGTCAAGTTTGGTGATGGTGTCCTTTCCGTTGTCGGTTACATATATCACTGCTTCCTGGCATTCAGTGACCACTGTCAGGTGCCGTGAGTGATCAAACACTAACTGTCCACTGTCATCACCGTTTATCTTCTTAATCGCATTTCCACTCATGTCCGTTATCTCCACTTTTCCACTGTCGTAAGACACTATTAACCTATCGCTATGGTACCCAATACCTAGACAGATACCAGCCACCAGGATGCTTTTCTCAAGGGAGAGTTGCCCCCGTGTCTCCAGGAACTGAGTTTTTCCTGCAATTCCTAAACTAACAGACACCCTGTCCTCGGGGAGGAGACACATGTTCATTGCGCTACCTGGCACACTGACCTCTGACATCAGTTTGTTGGTTCGCAGGTCAACCATTTTCACTTTGTTGTTGTTCCAATCAGCCAGTAACAGTCTGTCTCCAGACAACAGGAGCATGTCAGACAGGTAGCTGTGAATTCGGTCAGATGCTGACTTGACTTGGATGATTGTGGCTAATGTGAACTTCATGCTGATGATATTATCAGCTTGTTGCTCTATAAAGAGAAGATGCATTATTTCCAAATCGTACTATATCAAAAGTTGCGTAGAAAAGTATATTTTCAAAATGAATGTTAAATTGAAATTAATCACATTTTGTTGATTTTTCTTTCTACTGATGTTTTTTTTTAGATTTATCAACGTTTCTCGCAATTTTATACAGTCCCAGGCTACATATCTATTGACAAAACATAAGTTTGTGCATGCCGAGTGGAAATATGTTTGGCGATATATTTTGTGAAAATTGCAGCAGTGAAAGTGACATAACAGAAAAAGCAGGAATTTAACGATATTGCAAATTCCAGGACTGAAAATGCACCTGCAACAAGTTTCCCAATCAGTGGTGATAAGGTAAATACGATTGTTAGCGAATTTTGGCAGGAATCAGCAGTACTCAGAAAACAATATGTAGTATATTTCAGAATCTAAGGTCAGGTAGCTTAGAAATCGAGCTGTTCATGTTTTGCTCGATGACTTTTCAAGATGTTCGTTTTTTATGGTGCTAGACACTCAAAAAGTGAAATGTCCGTTTAAATTAATGTGGAGCAAACAAAAATTAAAAATACAAACACTTTTAAATAAAAAGGCACTCAAAACAATGTAATCTAGTAACAAAAATAGCTTTCCTCAAAAACTGTACTTCACCATGTTTTGATTATTAAACCATGTAACGGATTTATTGCTTGATTGAAATCCAAAATTAACATAAATCATTTTCTATGCAATGTCTTCATTCATTGATGATTTTGGAATATGACCGGTAGATTACCCCTTTTGAGATTTATAGGTCAAAGATCACGGTCGCGATGACCTAGTAGATTGTCCGAGTCATAAATATACTACAAATGTCGTCAAAATTGATAGGCAGGTTGGTTATGACCAGCAGGTGACTACTATTAACTTTGAGGGTAGTAGGTAAAAGATTACGATTACTTGAACACGAAACGCTTGTCCGTTTATTAGCTAGAGTACGAGTGTGCCTTTTGCCAAAAACATAGTAGGATGATTGATCATGATTAACCTGCAGATGACACCTTATGACATTGGGGTCAGCTAATAAACATTTAGGTCACAGTGACCTTGAACACAAACTCTTTGTTCGATCCAGATAAATAAAACGGTATATATCCCAATTGAAGACACCTGTTGATATAAGGATCAAAACATTAAAGCTCAAACTCGATTATCTCATACTGTTGCTAATTATGTAAAGGAAGTTTCGAAAGTTGAATAATTCTAAAATTATACTTGCAGTCGCTAACAAGTTCAACTAGTTGTATCTTACTTTATAATAATCTTATTTTTTGTAGATGAAATTTCAATGGTAAGTGGTGCAACAGATAAAGGACTCAACAAGCATTTGGTGATGTCATTGTGCCCACAGTTGGGCATTTCTTTCAGGTGATCCCTATTGAGAAGTATGAGTTCGAACTGCCTGCCAGCATTATGCGTTGCCTGGCAGAATCGTGTGGCAAAATGCGTTTAACTAAATTGACTTAGAGATCATGCGAAAAAAAGATGACGCAGACTTTGCTGCACTCCTAATTAAGATAAGAAAGGGAAAACAAACGGTTACAGGCATCAGACCCCTACAGGACAGAGCCATCGCACCTATAGATCCACAAAACAATACACATTCCTGCATGTGTGCTGATCTATAGATCACCGTCTAAACTGTTGCCTGAGCTGCAAACCTTGCTACAGTCCAACGAATTTGTAAAGCATTCAGTGTTATTGTGATATTTCAATGTTGACGCCTTAGGCCCATACTATAATACATACATATTTTAATGAACGAATACGCGTACAAGTTCAAGCCGCCAAAGCAATCTATAAACTTGGATCCTGTTTAGACCATGTGTACCCACCAAACGACATTCAGAACCAGTACCATCCACCCTACCAACTTCTAGTACCATTATTGTGTGGTTATTAGGTTACAAAGGCCACAGTAAATATCAGATACATATACAACAGTCCTGGTCTGCTTTCAAAAAAGGTACAAACAAAAAACAATGATTTATAACATATATTTCGTTAATATGCCGAACATTTTCACTGGTTGGTTGGGCAAATTTGCCTGCTATGGTTAATCTCGTCATATAAACTGCGCATACATTTTTTGACTTGAAATCTAAAAGAAATTGACCATAATGTTTTATTATAAAGACCTTTTAGTAGCTATCTGTATATGTGTATAATTTGCCTTGCCCATAGTCTAAACTTATATTTACGCATACAAATTATATGGGAAACTATAACTCATCAACTTCGTTACCAATATTTAGAACTGGTCACGTACACCTACTATCCTCAAACCAAGAGATGTTGGAAAAACCTTAAATTACCCCACATATATTTCATGCGTTATTACTAAGTGACTGCCATTTGGGGAGAGGACTCATACAAGTTTTACAAATAATTATCTATTGTTTATCAATTCATTAATTCACGAATTTCATAGGACCATATATACATGTAAATTCAAGGTCCGTTTTCATCAGTTCGTCTTTTAGTTTAGTCATATTTCGTTGCTACTTTTTCTATCGGTTCAATGTAATGCACCAATATTTTGTCACATGTAATTAATAAAGAAACAGAAAACCTGATACATGC
The DNA here is from genome assembly GCF_026914265.1 of Mya arenaria. Lineage (NCBI taxonomy): Eukaryota > Metazoa > Mollusca > Bivalvia > Myida > Myidae > Mya > Mya arenaria. Next base: position 57,917,753 of record NC_069127.1, read on the forward strand.
TCTTTGTTATAATCATTTCTCAAAAGAGAATGCATACCTCATCATTCAAGTAATAATGTAACAAACCTCTTGGTAATCCTAGTGTTACATGGGTTCCGATGTAAAAGTATTTTCGTTGGAAATTCACTTGATATTACCTTAATCATTAACCAACCTACATAACATAATACTGGACAGATTTCGATAGATATGCTATAATTTGAAAGATAACGAATCGAAGCATCAAAGCTTGTAGGTAAAGTTGCAAAATTAGATGAGCACTCCTTGTATATTTCTATTTCATCAGCAGAAGCATACATAACGGGATTCTTAACGATTTTAACAATGACAAAAATAATTTCTGACCAATACTTAACCTTCATAATGATTGCAACAATTAATTGGGAAAAATTATCTCGTGTGCGCGCGACATGACAAACCATACGTCGAAGATTTGTTTTAATCAAACATGAACTAAAACGGTCAATCGTGTGTTCTTTCAAATAAACAAAACAATGTCGTGCGCAGAAGTGTACCGTTCTCTACTCTCATTGTTATAACATACAGTAATTGATAAAATTTTGTTTTTATCGTTTCTCGCCAAGGCTTCTAGGGTTCGATTTCCGGCCTAGGCGCATGTGAGTATGGTTTGTGGTCATCAAACTGGATTAGAGAGTTTCCTCGGGAAACTCCGGTTTCCCACACAACACAAGATCACTCTCGCGTAACATGTTGTAAATGAAAGTCATAAATATGATATTGTTATAAATTGGTTACACAATCATTATAAACAAAAACTATAATTAAACTAACGTTCCCCTTCTCAAGGCTAAAGTTAATTGCAGACCAGAACTAGACAAATGCTATTTTGTATCATAGATAAATCTATAAAAAAAGCTGTGACCTCGACCTGAACCATCATAACTTTTGCTGATGCTATGGGGAATTGAATACGTTCAGGCGTTCTGGGCCCTAATATACATGTTAGTGCTAATACAAGCCACTAGAACTCATTGAGAGGGTAAATAACTATGATAATTTCATAATATGGTGTTTAAACTCTCTTACCTATTATAATGTGATTTCTAGACATCTTCGAGTTAATATGAACTCTGGCACAATCAGAGCATAGCACCTCGTCGCAGTCTTTGCATTTAACCACGTATTCAACTTTAACTTTATCTTGTAAACATGGCTCACAATAAAGACTGACCAATTCTTTTTTCGATTCTTCTTCCCTTATAAAAGTCCTTTCGTCCAGATTCGTCAATAGTAAAGACCTCAAAGGACTCTTCACATTCTTCTAATGGCAAAGCCTTCCTCTTTTGTCCAGACCCATCCAAATAGAATTCCTCTGAGGGCCATTTACATATCTCTACAGATAATCGCTCTGTCTTTTCAACAAAAGTCTCTTCAGGTCCTTCAGATTCGATTTCCTCGGTTTGTATACTGGAAGCAAACACATGAACAATTATATAGACAAATAGATGATGTATTGGTCTCTAGTAAATGTTTAGTCAGTCACACGTATGTCGTTTAAAAAAATAAAGTAACACCATAAAATGCAATTAAAAATGTGAATGAGCATATTTTCAATATACTCCTTAAGAAAAAAACAAAGGACTATGGTTCATTTAATATAAATAGACGGGGCAAAATTCTTTCCATTTTGATTATTCGCAAATGATATCTGATGATAAGTAAACTTTTGTTTAAACAGTTTGACACAACAATTATGTTTTACTGCACTCAATATTATTTAGAAATCACACAATTATCTTTTACTGAACCCATTGCCAAAAACCTGCCCAACGAGTGCCGAAAGGCGGAGCCATAAACGCCCGTAATGGGTCAAGAATTAACACCAAAGGCCAAGCAATATACCACTGATGAGTTTGTCAGAACTGCCATCTAATAAAGATATGTTTGTAATTTATATTGTAGGCATCCAGCGAGAAATAAACATAAGAACCATAACAATTGTTCATTGTTCAGATGGAAGATGGATCGGCCTAACAACACGGTGGTTGAAGATTTATACCCGGCGTTTTCGATTTGTAGCTGGGAACTACGAGTACGCCTGTTGCAAACGTCAGTATAGTTAACTTCCAAATGCAACGGACGAGACTTTTGAAACATCATCTCCAACATAAACATAATCGAGTCAATGTCCATCTCTACTGCTTGACCTAAAAAGATTAATACGTAAAAGTTGAAAATGAAACAATTGCATAATGATGCAAAACTATCAAACTTTAAAAAATATGATGTATTACATCACAGATAACAATGAAACACCCGTGAAATGTGTATTTTAGTGCAAAAACAAATTGTTTTTCCGGACTAAGCCTAAGCCCAATTAATGAAAGACTTTTTCATAAGAATACGTTTAAAGAGTGTTTTAGAATGGTTACCGTACGTTTACAGTACGTTGTAATGTTATTGTTATTCAAAAATCAAGCCCTGATTAAACAAAAACGTTATTGGGAAGTTCATATTGATAGTTTTAAATTGTAAAACTTGTACCTGTTTGCATCAAAGCTGTAAACATATCCGGAATGGCCACGGTGATTTCCAAGTTTTCACATCCTTCTCGCTTTCGAAGCAGTTTTTGCATGGGCTCAAATGCCGATTCAAGTCTACCATACAAATAGTCCTTGATGAAACTCCACATCCACAGGGCATTGTCAAAGCCAATCTTTACCTCTACGTACTTCCGCCGGACACCCAGCACATGACGTCCCTCTACAAAACATTTACAGAGGAATTAAGTATGTATGAACAAATATTTTAATAGTCAGGGTAATGCATAGCTGTGCCATTGTAAAGATAAAACACATTTCCGACAGCGTTTATGCCCGAGTGCGAATCACTAGATAATTTGAACAGCGTTCGTAGAAATTAAAGCCCTAGAAAACGAGTATTTCAGCTATCATTGCATAAAACAAGAGTGTCACGGATTTAACACCAACGATCGTCTGTCATGTTCGTTTTAAATCGAACAAGGAGCAAAACTTGAGCTTTATTGAAGCCAGAGTTTTGGGCTGTAAATATACGTATTGTCTCTTGCAACATACGCACCGAATTCATTTGAATATCTTTAATGGTATTAGAGTAATAGTCAAGGTAAAAGTTGTATCTGTATATTTAAATGGATATAAGCATTGGTGGAAATGGACTGGACATTTAACAAATAAAATATCAAATAAAAGAACGGAAGTGCGTTCCATTTTATGCCGGACAAATACAACAAGTAACTATTGGGCATTTGTTTGCACAAATATGTAGATCTTGGAAGTACTTAAAAAAAACATGTGAGCACATGCATTGTAAATTCAACTACACTTTCTTAGTCAAACAATGGTTATTACCATTAAACCAATGGTTTTAAAATATGACCAAATTTCTAAACTTGCCGAAAGATTTAAACAAAACTTTTCAAGTCGAAACAGGGGCCATTATTTGTAGGGGATATTTGAGGATCATATAGAGTTATCTAGCTTTATTGAAAGATGGTCTTAAACACTACAATGAAGTACTTTGTCATACACATTAACGATGTTTGAGAAATGACCAAAGAGAGGCCATGTTTGTTATTGAGGATCATATATGGTTGTCTTACTTTATTGTTAAATGCCCTGAAAAACTTTGATAAAGAATGAAGTCAATTAAATAAACTGTTTTAAGCTTAACTTAAAATCCCAACTTGCCTAAAACTTAAAGAGGAATTCGACGCAGACGCGGATGCAGACAAGGACGTTAGTAGATTAGTCCCAATTATTCTTAGAATAATCCCGGACCAAAAATAAACATCGTCGTTTTCCCAGGAATAATCAATTAAAAATAAATGTAAAAATGAGTGAACTTGCCTAATGGATTTGAAAGGATTTTCCAAGCCATACAACTGGCAAGAGTAGTCTGTTGTTTCAGCTCTTCATTTTCTACTGATTCAGGTAAAATCTTTTCCAAACATTCATTAAATGTTTCAATAAAATTTGCGCATAGAAGTTCCATTTGTTCTCTAGGTAACTGTCCAAAGAAAACCTGCAAATTCAGTTCAGCTAGAAAAAAAGATTGCATATAATAATCATGCGGGTTAAAGAACTATAAACAATAAGTAAACAAATACTGTAGTTTTGTTTTGAAAAAAAAAACGATGTTAAATTGTCATTCACTTTGTTAATATATTGCTATGAAACAATTATTTTCCAATTAAGGAAGACGATTTGGTAAAATTGGGTCACAGAGATGTGGTTCTTTTAACACACCTATGTATGTTTTCATTAACATACCTTTTTATTCTTCAGATTTTATTTACTTTCTTTCAAACTTTCTGATAAAGAAACGATTGATTTGCTAAAGTTAGCGAAGGGCCCACAATCATACAACATTTAAAGTGACAATATATAAAGTGTCGTATTAAGCATATTGATATTACTGAACATAGTTTGAGTTAAAAGATAATATATTCAGTTGTTTTAACGTTTAATTTATTAAAAAATATGCCTAAAATTGTGTATAGCAAGACGAATGTCATACAGGGCTATATCTGTGTGATGTTTTGCGGTGCCCAAATAATTCAGATATCTAATTGAAAGTTTTATGTGAATTAACTGTACAAAAAAGTTATCACATTATCTTGGAAATATCTTTAGTAAAATATTACCTTTTCTCGGCGATTCTCTAGAAGCTGTAATTTAATCATTTAAACAGATGATATTCATGTTATTAATCATAAGCCACGAATAAATATGCCATAAAACAAAAACCACATGAAGCAGAGCTAATTGCGGAACATTACACACCAGGACGTTGACATAAAGATACGTCTACTATAAGCATTAGGAAACCTTAAAGCAAACATTTAATAAAACATAGAACAAAATTGATCAAATTATTGGACAGTGTATATCTGTAATCTTAAAATAAATAGAATACCACACGGAAAACAGGGCAGATGTACCTTTCTCTATTTTGTCTAATCGTTGCATAAAGTCCATGCCATCCTTGTAAGATTGTTGAAGATGTGTATGAGCAATCAAAAGATAGTGTTTTATTTTTCCATTCTCGATCTCATCCATGTCCTTCCTTATTTCAGTTTCAAAAGCATCATCTCCAAGGTATGCAAATCCTGACTCGATAAATGTTTTCAAAAGAGGAACGTTCCTTTCGTAATCCACTGAATTCATTGCAGGGTCTTCAGGATGGCAAAGTCCGTTTCTTAGTTCCCTGACATCGTCCAATGATTCTGCTATTCTGACAAGTAATGTTTGTGGCTTTGGAGATAACAAGGATAATAGACAGGAGCAAACTGGCATCGACCATTTGTTTATATCTGTTTGTTTTCCAGACGTTGGGAATAGTTTTTCTTCATTTGCTCTACCCACCGATGTTGCTATAACATGAGCTCTGTTCTTAATTAGGACAAGATCTATTGGGTTTCCGAATTCCTGGAGAATTATCCTCCTTTGGATAAGGGTAAAAATACAATTTAACTGTGAAAAATCCCATAGATCAATATCGGTTGGGGTACCAGGATATAAAATTGCCTTGCTTTTTGACAAAGACGCACTTGGCATCCGTTCTATGTTTGCCCTTTCACTTGATAAAAATATATCAACATTTGCATATCCAAGCGATCGAACAAAGTTTGGTAAAATCTTTCTCATAAGTTGAACGCAGCATCGCATAAGCATTTGTAAGACGATGTTGAAACGGTCTTCATCGCTAAGTGTAAGTGTATCTGGCATATTGTACTAAGAGTATTTGCTATGATAACCTGCAAGACAGAAATATAATTTGAGGGGTATTAGGTATCTTGCATGAATCACCAGGCTTATTACACAAATATCACTGTATCCTGTATAACTAACTGTTATTAAATATCGCCCAGTTAAAGATTTTGCATATCTTATGCAAGCATACAATAAGGACTGTGGGTTTCACTGACATATTGTGAGATTGGTTTCTGAAAATTAGAATACTGGTCCTGTTGAAGATATAGCATATATGTTATAGTTATTTCCGTTGGTACGTTCTTTTGTTTATGGTAATTAACAATTGATTCTTGAACCATACTAATCATTTCCAATCATCTGGTGTTGTCAGTAATGATTGTTAATCTACTTTATATATTCCTAATAACATATTAAATTTGGGCGTCAAAACGGTCCGAGTAAAGGTTTATATATTGGTTAAGGTGTGACCGAGCAAGCTAGGGAAGAAACGTTACACCTTTTATGACAAGTATTAATTTCATTTAAAAGTAATTAGTTTAAAAACAGATAAAAACATCATTTGCATCCTACTAAACTCTAGAATAATATCAATAAAGATGTTTCTACCAATTGCCAGTATTCAGTCAAGCGTAGAACATTCAATTTTAAATATTTTACGTTTTATCGAATTTAAAACAGAGGGGAACAACTGTTGCCTTGTTTTCACTGAAACATCTGTGTTGAATCTTTATTTTAGAAGTACTAATTCAATGGCGGTCGGCATTGTTTTCTATACAACTAGAAGCACTGATATTGGACTGTATACCGCTATGAGGTTGACCTTAAAGCAATCGGAGCACCTTCGAAAAAAAACTCGGATGAATATGGACGGTTTACAATGTCAGAATTATTTATCTCCGCTGCAAGTTGATCGCGTCGTAACTTCTATTTGCCAGTTAAGCTAAAGGACTTTACTCTTAAGATTTATGCAATAATAAACTTCACTGGGAATGAATTTGAACTAAGTAATACAAATTTCACTACTTTTCAGTAATATGATTATAATCAATTGTCGGAACGACTTTACTAATGCACCGACATACACCCGAGGCTAGTCGTATGGCGGAGATGGCCGAGGTGTTCCGATTGACCGTAAGGTAACCAGTGGAACTGTTGACTTCGGTCAGTTATTTGCTCAATAACGGACATAAAACAATGTTGCATGTAAATAATGATATCAATCACGTTTAAATAATGTATTTGACTTATGTTTTTACAATAAATCGAGTATAAGGACATGCCCTTACAGATAAGGCACCAATAATGAGCAACTAGTCTGACATGAACTGCAAATAACTGGGCAGAGTTTCGATGTCCGAATAATGCTGTCCGAAATTTCAACCAAATGAAATTAAGCATCACTACCAGTCTGAAAGGTAATTGTCTATATCTAAATATATTACATTATACCGATAAACAAATACTCAGTCGATATGTAGTTCCATACCAATAATGTATTTTAAGGGATGTATTTGAAATTTTGACATCACTTCTAGTTATGCCAAAAATAAAATTGTCTGAAAGACTATGCCATCTAATTATATGAACCAGGCCTGATTGGCAGTAAAAGTATGTACATTTAAGTATGCAAAATACTGGGTTTACCCAGTTTGGCATTAGACGTGCAACCTTTGTGGCCACACATTTGGATGTGCTCCCCTTCCTATTTTTATACACCGGCTTAAGATTGGATATATTGTGAATACGTATGTGGCAGGCGACGCAAACTTGGACAGCATGTATATTTGGGCAGATTATCTCGGCCAAGTTTCTTAACCTGTCATGAAACATCACCCAGTCACATCAGTGATATGGTCTGTAAATTGCTTCTATCAAACCAATTTCATTGAAATGATCTCATTTTTACTTTCCAGTAGAGTATACAAGCAGCTGATTTTCAAATGAACTTCATACCCAGACATGTACATAAAAGTACAGACATGTTACAAGCCTTTGTGTATAGTGTTTATTTAAACACGTCACTCATTTGGTATGATTTAGAAGGATAATCGAACAATGATGACACACTTATATGACAACTGTGTTGTTAACTGAAGCAAGCAGTCTGCAAAAACACTGTATATTATGTTCGACGTGAATGTGACTTTGTATGATATTGTTGTAAAATAAAAGTGAACGCTTGAAGATGATGTGCCTGGTTGATTTCTCATATTTGAATTATTCCGCTGAATACATGTACATTTTTGCAGTGCCAAAAATGGCTATAATTCTAGCACCAGAAGGGACCTTTTGATATAATAGCTCACAGGGGTATATTTATTTGTGTATTCCTCTCGATTTGAAGACTGTGTGTACCGTTGGAGGGCGTTTGTCTTTGATTACATGTATAACATATAATACTTAGCATATGTATCGAATTTGTATTATTTAATTAATTTGTCGTTATTTAACTTGACCCTTTTTTTTCTTTTTTTTCTAGTTTTACTTTTATAAACAAGCAGCAACAGCAAACATCAACTTGCAAATACTCATGTAAACAGAATATGATAAATCTAAACCTTAAGTCATTCAGTGTTCCATAGCGTAAACATTTGCGTATTTGTATAAACGGTAAACATATCCGTTTGTAGAAATAATTACACTTTTAAAATAATGTTAAACCTCAAAATGTACCAAATATGTATGAGGGAACAAACTAGAACGACGCGGCTCATATAATATATACACAGATGGTAACATTAAAGAAAGAAAACATATACTATCTGATAAATATTAGCTGTTAGTAGATACTATATATATAATTTGATAATTTAATATAATTTAATTCATATATATATATATAACAGATCGCTTCTGCTATGATATGGGTACAAGGACAACCAAGTCGATACCGGATTAAAGTTGTTTTCTACAATATATAATAATACACACATCAATAACAGAGGTAATATTAAGACATATCTAAATATCAGGAATTTCCTGATATCATCATAATTCATGACAGCAAGCCTAGCGGCCAAATGTTTTTTGCGCCAAACACTATAACGGGTAACATACAATGACTTTGTACAAACATTGCATACACAACGGAATAACAACGAGAACAGATGATCACAATGACATACAATCAATGCAAATACAGAACATCATCCGACATGAAAAAATACAACATTTACACATTAAACTCACCAATATGTGGTATTGAAAACTCCAGTCTGACTTTCACACTCCTCAGATCGTTAGTAAACCAATATAGCTGTAAAAGGTAATTTAAAAGAATGGTAAGTGTACAGAATAAGAAACGTGAGAAGAAACAGATTCTCGGAACTATACTGCTTTTCGAATAGCACCCTATCTCGGAAATACATTTATAAAAGCAGAACTAATATATGCAATGGCACAAATAATCACAGCGAGAACACATACATATATATATGACTAAATACCAAGATTACATACGTTAAAAACTTCCCAAAACTTAGATTAACTATTTCAAATGCATAACTCAAGAAATCATGCCATGTCTGCAAAACTTCGTGGAAATAACTGCGCAGAATATACAAGATCCAATCAGAACCAAGATAACATTAATCCTTGACCAATCAAATTGCTAGATTTTAAACATGCCAAGCCGGTTATTATAAAAAAGGTGTTCCAAATACGTTGCTTGTCAAAACGGCAGAAGACAGTCTGGTCATGTAATAAACGGTCTGGTCGCATATATGTATAACCTGAATTATATAAAGCGATACATTACATCAAATCAAGAATCAACGACAGCAAAATATCAGTTTGTTTTGACATAGCTTTACAAGTATAAGTGATAGAACATACATATTGTTAATATTAAAAACACATTTACCAAATTCAGTATCCAATAGTGCACGATAGGGGGAATGCCGAAGCAATAATAACTTCCTTTTTGGTAATTCACTTGTATTCAAAATGTCGTATAATCTTGAGAAAAAATTTCAATCAAAACTTGTGAATGTGACATTCTTCAGAAGCAAGCTACAGCTTCTTTCACATTGATAGATAAACCTAACGCTTCGGTTAACATTAACGTTCTATGGTAAACATAATATGCTGTCACCTTACACGGGATCTGATATTTATATAATCTACAAGTTAAAGTATAAACACTACATTTGGTTATTTATTTTACATGTTCATAATCAGCAAGCAATATCCATTGAAATGATATCAATATTATATACGGTCACCATACGTCTGCAATTTACAGTATAGCTAATGTAGCTGACTGAGAACTAACTTGTTTGTTTCCTTACATCGTGCTCGTATGATGCAATACCCTGGATACGCATCCAACACCAACGAACGATCGATAAAATGAATCTCATTCTTGCCACCATGACAGTTATGCTAATTAATAATAAATCAATGCTTGTCATTTTTGAACATGTTGTTCAGCCAGAACTTTTAGGTTACAATAATAACACAAAACCTGCCACTGTCAATACTTTGTTAAGGATAAATTCTTTCTAATTTCTGATTTACATGTATTGATTGGATTTAGCACCTCAACTACCGGTATCAAGCCATTATCAAAAAAAGTGTATATATTCATTTAGGAATAAAACTTGCGACGTCACAAGTGTAGTTTCTTGGAAGCCGTTGTATACCAAGGCACCAAGTAAGAAGTGAAGTTTCTTAGAAGCCGTTGTATATCAAGGAACCATGTTAGAAGTGCAGTTTCTTAAAAGCCGTTGTATACCAAGGCACCATGTTAGAAGTGCAGTTTCTTAAAAGCCAATGTATACCAAGGCACCATGTTAGAAGTGCAGTTTTTTAAAAACCGTTGTATACCAAGGCACCATGTTAGAAGTGCAGTTTCTTAGAAGCTGTTGTTTTCCAGGGCACCAAGTAAGAAGTGCAGTTTCTTAGAAGCTGTTCTATACCAGGACACCAAGTAAGAAGTGCAGTTTCTTAAAAGCCGTTGTATACCAGGGCACCATGTAAGAAGTGCAGTTTCATAGAAGCTGTTCTATACCAGGACACCAAGTAAGAAGTGCAGTTTCTTAAAAGCCGTTGTATACCAGGGCACCATGTAAGAAGTGCAGTTTCATAGAAGCTGTTCTATACCAGGACACCAAGTAAGAAGTGCAGTTTCTTAAAAGCCGTTGTATACCAAGGCACCAAGTTAGAAGTGCTGTTTCTTAGAAGCCGTTGTGTACCAGGGCACACTGTAAGAAGTGCAGTTCCTTAGAAGCTGTTCTTTTCCAAGACACCATTTTAGAAGTGACGTTTCTTAAAAGCCGTTGTATACCAGGGCACCAAGGTAAAAGTGTAGTATCTTTGAAGCCGTTGTGCACTAGGGCAGAAAATTAAAAGTGCGGTTTCTTGGAACCGTTGTATACCAGGGCACCAAGTCAGAATTACAGTTTCATAAAAGCCATTGAATACCAGGGCACCAAATCTAATATCACCAGGGCCTTTTCCGTGACCGGCCGCAATAAATCGTACAACACCAACCGAACCTACGCAGTGCATTAATAAAATTAGGAAACGAATATCAATAATAATCATTCAATATCACGAGTGAATATTAAATATAAACGTGCGTTTTAAAATGTTGTACTTCATTATTTCAAGTGATATTGTCTTAAATACATCATTGTAGTATTGATCACTTGCGTACTTGCTCTCACTCGCATTCTTCTAGGAACCAGCTTAAGCCTCGTGTATAACAGCGTATGGTTTATAATATCCGTGAGTCAATCATGGCTTTCATCGATTAAGAGGACAAATTTTCCTTAATATTTTCGTTGAAGAAAAAAATATTTCGTTGACTATTTCGGAACATTAGTAATATTCTAAACATATTCAATTGCTCTTTCAAAAATAGTTTGAGGAAAATCTTAAATGTCATATAAAACTGCATACTTAATTAACTTCACCGAATGAAAATACAGTAATCTAAGTGGAGTTTTACATTAAACATAATACGCACATCCTGATGTAAATCCTGTGACAAATTAGATGTAATGATAAATCTCACCATGATAGATACTGACTGTTAAAAGCCAGTTAGAACATGGCAGGTGAGCCCCAACCCATTAAATCCCAAACATTTCTCAAATGGATTCTGTCATTGATACTGCTTACCCAAACGCCTTATACTTTTTACCACGATCGGATATGAATTTATACAAGCCTTAACGTATTTAGGATGGAAATAATAGAAGAAGATAATATGCCAGTACGTAGTATATGTAATTGACCGTTTTATAAGTTTGATTTGAAGACGGTCAGAAACGATGAGTTGGTCCTTGTTTAGTTAAATTGCGTAGAACAGCGTAAAGGACATCAATTAAACCTTCTTCAAAGTATATAGTGTCCGAAAGGAGTATGATTGTTTATCGCCTATCGGGGCATAGTGCACCCTGGTTAGAGCTACCCTTGTTTCTTTAACGTGTGTCAGTTCGTATCACTGTCATATTTAACGTCCCTTCCGGAAGACGGTAATGGTTTAAGTGATGGGACGGGAAATCGAACCTGCGACCCCTGGGTTGATAGTCAAGTGTCTTACCAGTAGAACAAGGACCACTTTACGATTTTAGCAAGTCATTCTATCCTTTACTGGCATTACTGCAATTTTAAGCTGCACTCCCACAGATTGAACGCTTTGGCAACATTTTTTTTATTTTCTGTCTTAGAACGAGCCATTTTTTGAGAAAATGCATGCCAACCAGTGATACACTGCTGACAAAAACAGATCACAAGTTTTTATATTCATGTTAAGTAAATGATATTTTATGCATTTTTTTCTTAAAGCGTAAGTAACGAATTAGCTATAAAACATTAATTTTTAAACAAAAATAGGAAAAACTGCGATCTGATCTTTCGTCAGCAGTCTTATATGACTACTGGTTTCCAGACATTGACGCAAAAACTGGCTCATTCCAAGACAAAAAATAAAATAAAAGTTGTCAAAATGGTAAGTCTTTGAGAGTGCAGGGTTAACTATATTTTGCCACTAATTATATTTATCTAAGATTTGGTGCCCTAGTATACAACGGCTTCTGCATACCGATTCAAAATTTGAAAGATTTAAGTTTTATTAAGAATAAAGCTACGAGTAAACATTTGGACTCTCAAATTACTTCAGTTGGCTTGGACTACTAGTTTACATAATATCCCATAGTTAATGGCAGTATTTGAGATCTTGTATTTTGTATAGAGCAAACCGAGGATGTTCGCGCGTTATATTTTAATCATTTGTTACCCTTAATTTCATTAAATGCGTCTTACAATAAACGGAATGTTAATTTTGTTGCTATTTTTACAAATATAGCTGAATAAATCTTCGTGAATACTTCCTACTACCCGATATAAAAAACTGTCGAAATAAATTATAACTTTCTATTAGAGTATATTTCAGCATTCAATCAATGGTCTGAAAACGCTTACAAAAGCTTGGTTTGATACATGTTTACTCACCGAACGAGACGTGATACAGGTCACCAGAAAAACGTTTAATTGTAATATTCCTTTTATTATATAGCTGCCTATTTCATAATTTCATAATTCCTTTTTATTTTTCGTTTTCAAGTTTATTTAACTTTACTGCCATCTGTCATATGCGCGTATGAATTCGAATGTGTTAAGTAGTTTTGTGTTAAGTTCGGAATAGCAAACAACTAGTTCACTGAAGCATGTGTGGAGTAGCTGTATAGATAGATTGGAAGTGTTCTCTTCTTCGTGCTTATTCTCATGGTTCTTTGAAGAACATGAAAACTATGTTCCTGAATATAAACATGATTCTGGAGTGTGAGTTAAGTTAGTTAATTTAATGTATTTAAAAGTTGACAGGATTAACCGGCTTTTTTGGTCACGCTATTTTTAGAAACGCGGAAGTAGTTCCGAAATTACACACGGTACTCGCATGATACGGAATCAGAAAACGACAGTATCATGATAAGGATTTTTCAATACGGCGTGCTTTATTTTCACTGTTGGATATGGAAATGGAATTTGATAGGCATATAATAAAGGAAATGATCAAACCAAAATGGTAGTATTCTTTAAATATTCTTAAACATTTATATGAGCTCTATGAAATTGACCCATATTTGGAACCAAGGCGAAACAAGAAAAGGTAATGTGTCTTATTTCTGTCATTTTGACGAGGCGTCAATCCTCGTAGTTCTTCAGATGGCCGTATTGTTGGAATCTTCGTCCTTCAGAAGCGTCCCACTTTTCCATCCAAAGCCTAACAAGTCAGCAGGGAGTTGTTTCCGGCTGCTCCGCATGCTGTTTCAGATTTAAGGGCCAGCTTTTACTATTCCGGTTAGATGGGAAATACCTGAAGGTATTTCAGAAATTTGCGAGGGCCAGACCCCGATTTTAACCCGGTTCCTCTCGCATGCAAGTCCATCGTCCTACCACTAAACCAACAATCAACCGCTTTAAACCACGTATCTTGCCATTTCAATCGTCGGGATCCAACACTGCACTGACCTTCAATAATTGTTAAGGTATCCGCCTTTGAGCTAAATACAGTGTCGGTATTTGTTTTCCGGTTCAAGAAGATGACATGGGCGTCCGGGGTCGAATATGTTTGATACACTTTAAGGAATACGACGAACAAGACAGCTAGTTCTCTGATATCTCTATTAACCTTAATGTTAGAGTTTGACTGGTGACCTTATATAATTTTGGTATCATTTAAAAGGAATTGGCTTGCTGATATCTAATATGCAAAATGAAAAATTGCATTATACCAAAAGTTATTACTGTTTATAACATAACTTACGGCGCAGGAGTGATATAACTCCATGCAATATTTTTCATATATAACTAGTGTAATGACTATGCATATTAGGTTTGATTTTTTTTCCAAAAGCACTGCCAAGATAGCGTCCTACGGGAAAGTCTTCGGCCATAGCAAATGGCTGTCTAATGTCCGTGCATCTATGTTGAACAGTTCTGTAACAGAGCATCCGTCTTGCACGTTAGTGTGTATTTGTGGGTGTCATTGTACGAGTAGCGTCAGTTTCGTTGCGTTGTTTTGTTTCTTTCGGAACATATTTTGTCACACTGTTGCTTCCTTATGATGGACTTTAAATACTTTCTACATCATCTATATTCACTGAATTTAGTAGTTGAACTAAATAATTTCACGTTCCTTTTACCCTGTACAGTTACTGATAATTGTTTATATTAGTGTCATTTACGCTGAATATATATATACTTTCATTATTCAAGGATTCGTTTCATGTAATAAGGTGATGTTTCTTACTTATTATTTACAGTTTATACTATCTTGCTTCATATCCATTCGACCTACTGACCACTAGTGCAAACGTTCGTTTGTACGACTGAGGTTAAGACAATTCTTAACAACCACATTGTATGCAAGGAAAGAAGTAAAACAGTAAGCTCTAGCAGTCTCCTTAACTTACGATGATACATGTTTATAATTTGTATGAAATAACTTCAAATACGTTATGTTTAAACGAACCACATTGTGTAAATTGAACTCATATCACAGTTGGAACCAAGACCAGTGGCTTTTCGTTTGAATAGACATGCTCTCTATTCGGAATGGAAAAAGTGTACCACAAGACAGTGTGGCATTTGCGAATTGGCGGACTTAACCTCTTTATGTCACAAGTTAGTTAACGACTGTAGTCATTGCTCCGTTTTAGTTTGGCTAGCCAATGGAACGCACACTTTTACAAACGAACAACTACTTAAGGAATGTTATCCAACCCAACTGTTTAGTGACGGATGCATAGTCTAGTAGTAACACACTTGACCGCCAATCCAGGAGTCGACCCCCCAGCCGCAACACTGAAACTACGTATCGGCTTCCGGGAGAGACGTTTTATTGGGGTCTCGTGTGACAGTGATATACACTGGAGCACATTAAAGAACCAGGGTTGCATTCTGTCTGTGCACCTAAAATGACTAACAATCTTATCGGATCACTCGCCGAATGAGCCTTGCCCGAGTGTGAGTATAAATAAGCTTACACACGACCGATTGTGACCCAGTGTGATACGTTACCGACCTGGGTAGATCAGTGAGGACGACAACGTGTTTCATTTCAGTTTCTGGCGAACGAGGACGGAAAAGGACATGGAGTGGACTGTTCACTTATCGCTTGTAAGCGAAACAGTGTTTCGTAACTAATTCAAGTATTGTTTCTCATTGTTGTTTCTTTGTTTCTATGAAATTTTATTGTTAAGGACGCTTCTAGGACAATCATCATTAAGGGCATTGTGTAAACCACATGGTTCTTTTACAACGGAAGAAACATCATAAATTTGCATTCATGAATTTCTCTGAAGTAATAAGGATGTTCTCTTAATTTGCAGTATAAATTGTTAAATCTTAATATCAATTTCTCATTGTCTGAGTGTCTGTGTTTTGGAGAAGTGATCGGATCAAAAGGATACTGGTAAGTCGCATACTATAGGCTTGTCTTGTCTTACGTTCATGTTCAAATGTTAAAAATATCTTCTATTTATATTTCGCAGATATAAATTAAACCTTTAAACAATGATGAATAAGGGACATTACTCAGGCTTAATCAATATATCAGTCTGAAGTTGCATTTTCAATCTTAATTATAGAGAGTGCATCCTGGACCACATCCCTGCAAATGGCCTTTAGTTATAACATACCTATAAGGAGTTAAGTTGTTCAGCATTATCGGGTCCAGGGGAGTGCACTCCTCCCCCCAAGTCGGCAGATAGTCCAAGTTTACTTTTTATTACAAAATAGGTAAATCAGCAATAAAATACGCCCAAGATGCACCATTTCAGACTCGAACAATAACACTATTTTCTTGCGGGAATACCCCCAACTCCCCCTGCCTACATTTAGATAAAAAACAATATTGTGAGGGAGGGGCGCAAGTCCAAAGGTTACACCCCCAAGTAACGCCCACGTTAAAGTCAAAGCCCTAGATCCGCCCCTGGGAGGGGGGGGGGCTTACATTATTATAAATCCGAGTTCGGTGCTAAGTCAATATATTTACTAGATAAAACAACAACATATCATAGTAACAAACTGAGAAGTGTATTCAAATTCTTTGATTAAAGATGTTTCCCCTTTTTTGAACAAGCGAATATTTGATTTGTTACCATTATTAACAGGAGTTTCCACTTTACATTGAATTATTTTCCCACATATTTAAATATTAATCGTCTTTAAGTATTTAATTAAGTCACTTAAACGACGCCATTTTGTAATCATATTTTTCCCTGAAAAGGACAAACCCATGTACTGTGGATTATATTTTAAACCTATTATATTATATTAGCGACCAACGATTGATAGATTGACTGCTTGGTGTTGAATACTCCAGTATGCTCGGAAAAATAATTATAAGTCTCTTATCAGAGGCAAATGTAGGCATACTCCAACAGTATTAAGTGAATTATCAAGAGCATACTAAGGCAAACTAGGACAATCTTATGTATCATTGGTGTACTTAGGCATACTCTAGTACGCCCGGGCGTACAAATCAATCTTAAGTACCTCATATGAGGGTCAAGCTATCTTATACTGTCTATTTTTATGTAAATGATTCTTTGTTGGACGATTGTATAAATCACCCTTGACGTTTCGACGAATGTTTACTGCTTTATCTTTTACTAAGAATGACAACAGTATCCTTATTTTATCAAGCTATGAGCGACGGGCACTTTAAGTATTTAAGCCGCGAATAACGAGATAATAAATTGATAATGTTGTCATCCCCCGGACACAACTCGCCCCTACTCTATATCATGTATTTCATAACGGGTTTAAATACACATCGACGTATTTCTTTACTCATTGTTTGTGGTTTTCATTAACGTGCACAAAACACTTTCGATGATCATGAACTTGTTTTAGGCACCAAACATTAAACCATTTGCCATAGCCAGTACAACACAAAACTTTCTAAAATGCACTTCTTCTATTGCTTTGTAGACAAGTGCTAATACCTTAACTTATGATTATTAATGCATATTTTGACAAATTGAAACATCAATAATTTCTTGCTGTTAAATATTTACTATAACCACCATTCGAATAATGCTATCTAACATGTGGTGTTGTTGGCAATGTTGATGTTAGTCGTGTTGCTGGTTCCTGTCAGTGTTTGTGGTGTTGGTGGTTGTTGTGGTGTTGGTGTGGTGTTGTTATTGGTGGTTGTGGTGGTGTTGGTGTGGTGTTGGTGGTTGTTGTGGTGTTGGTGTGGTGTTGGTTGTTGTTGTGGTGTTGGTGTGGTGTTGAAAGTTGTTGTGGTGTTGGTGTGGTGTTGGTGGTTGTTATATCGTGTTGATGATTGTTACGGTGTTGGTGGTGGTATTGCAGATGGTGGTTGTGAGGTTGGTGTCGTTGGCGATGTTGATGGTTGTGGTCGTTTTGGTGATTTGTTGGCTGTGGTGTAGCTGTTGCTGGAAATGGTGTTGGTTGTTATGTTGGTTTTGGTGATTAAGATGGTGTTGGTTGTTGATGAGTTGTTTGTGGTTTTGCTCGTGTTAATGGTGTTGGTAGTTGTGGTTTTATTTGTGAATGTGATGATAGTGGTGCTGGTCATGTTGATGAATGTGGTTGTTGTTGTTGTGTTGGTGGTTGTGGTCGTGTTTATGGTGTTGGTAGTTGTGGTTTTAGTGGTGAATGTGGTGTTGTCAGATGTGATACGTTGCTAATACTTCAAATATTATTATTTGTCTGCTAAAAACAACAACGTATCAATTAGTATTGAATATGTTTCAATGTTGTACCATGGAGGGTCACGTGATCAAAATGGACTAGCCAACACTATTATTGTAACAAACACTATAAAATATGCATGATAAAAACAGCCTTGATGAGCAAAAAATGGTATAAACTTATTAAGTAAAAAAGAAACATCAAGAAACAAAACAAAATATGTCTTATATCGTTATTACAAACATTTAAACACATTCAATGGGTAATTAATAACTTTTCCCAAACCTCGTTTTTATAGCTTAGTCCGTGAACTTAAGGACCCGAATTATCAAAGCTCAGAAAAAGTTTCGAAGATTGTTTTACTTATTGAAAATAATCTGATTTTTAATAAATGGATAAACTTGAAAATTCAAGGACAGTTCATTACATATAACAAGTTCATTGATATAATGTTGTAAAATGTACTTAACCCAACTATGCAATAAGCATGGCCATATTGTCTTATAACCTTCCTTTTCTTTATATTTTCAACTTTATGATAAAAAAACAGTTTAAGTTTAATTATTCTGCTTATTTTTTTGAACTACTTACTTCTTAGTTGATATTAAAAAAAAATAGTATATTAGCAATATGGTATTTTTGCATTTAAAGAAAGTCACGTGATATGCAAAAACGTTGTGTGAGCTTAATTTAGACTCTACTTTCGGAGAAGTCATTTGGATATACATACATTTTGATAACTTTACATTGCTTAAAGACGCTGGGACTGTGACTTGAAGCATATAGGATACTTGTGGATAAATTAAGATAAATAAATGAATTAAACTATTATTTCTGTGCTATAGCAGTTAAAACATTTTTAATCTTAAAACGATTTAGGAAATGTAACATTTTTATATTTCATAATTAATTGAAAATATTTAAATAAAAACATAATATTACTTATGCTTCTGGATATGCTTATGATACTAAAATGTTTTCAACTTTTGCATACTACTGACACTATTCGTATACAACTGTACATACTAGGGACACTATTCGTATACAACAGTACATACTAATGACACTATTCGTATACAACAGTACATACTACTGACACTATTCGTATACAACAGTACATACTACTGACACTATTCGTATACAACAGTACATACTACTGACACTATTCGTATACAACTGTACATACTACTGACACTATTCGTATACAACAGTACATACTACTGACACTATTCGTATACAACAGTACATACTACTGACACTATTCGTATACAACTGTACATACTACTGACACTATTCGTATACAACTATACATACTACTGACACTATTCGTATACAACAGTACATACTACTGACACTATTCGTATACAACAGTACATACTACTGACACTATTCGTATACAACTGTACATACTACTGACACTATTCGTATACAACTATACATACTACTGACACTATTCGTATACAACTGTACATACTAGGGACACTATTCGTATACAACTGTACATACTACTGACACTATTCGTATACAACAGTACATACTACTGACACTATTCGTATACAACTGTACATACTACTGACACTATTCGTATACAACAGTACATACTACTGACACTATTCGTATACAACTGTACATACTAGGGACACTATTCGTATACAACTGTACATACTAGGGACACTATTCGTATACAACAGTACATACTACTGACACTATTTGTATACAACTGTACATACTAGGGACACTATTCGTATACAACAGTACATACTACTGACACTATTTGTATACAACTGTACATACTAGGGACACTATTCGTATACAACTGTACATACTAGGGACACTATTCGTATACAACTGTACATACTACTGACACTATTCGTATACAACTGTACATACTACTGACACTATTCGTATACAACTGTACATACTACTGACACTATTCGTATACAACTGTACATACTAGGGACACTATTCGTATACAACTGTACATACTAGGGACACTATTCGTATACAACTGTACATACTAGGGACACTATTCGTATACAACTGTACATACTACTGACACTATTTGTATACAACAGTACATACTACTGACACTATTCGTATACAACTGTACATACTAGGGACACTATTCGTATACAACAGTACATACTAGGGACACTATTCGTATACAACAGTACATACTACTGACACTATTCGTATACAACTGTACATACTAGGGACACTATTCGTATACAACAGTACATACTACTGACACTATTCGTATACAACAGTACATACTACTGACACTATTCGTATACAACAGTACATACTACTGACACTATTCGTATACAACAGTACATACTACTGACACTATTCGTATACAACAGTACATACTACTGACAATTTTCGCATACAACTGTACATACTACTGACACTATTCGTATACAACAGTACATACTACTGACACTATTCGTATACAACTGTACATACTAGGGACACTATTCGTATACAACTGTACATACTACTGACACTATTCGTATACAACAGTACATACTACTGACACTATTCGTATACAACTGTACATACTACTGACACTATTCGTATACAACAGTACATACTACTGACAATTTTCGCATACAACTGTACATACTACTGACACTATTCGTATACAACAGTACATACTACTGACACTATTCGTATACAACTGTACATACTACTGACAATATTCGCATACAACTGTACATACTACTGACACTATTCGTATACAACAGTACATACTACTGACAATTTTCGCATACAACTGTACATACTACTGACACTATTCGTATACAACAGTACATACTACTGACACTATTCGTATACAACAGTACATACTACTGACAATTTTCGCATACAACTGTACATACTACTGACACTATTCGTATACAACTGTACATACTAGGGACACTATTCGTATACAACTGTACATACTAGGGACACTATTCGTATACAACAGTACATACTACTGACACTATTCGTATACAACTATACATACTAGGGACACTATTCGTATACAACAGTACATACTAGGGACACTATTCGTATACAACTGTACATACTAGGGACACTATTCGTATACAACTGTACATACTAGGGACACTATTCGTATACAACAGTACATACTACTGACACTATTCGTATACAACAGTACATACTACTGACAATATTCGTATACAACAGTACATACTACCGACACTATTCGTATACAACTGTACATACTAGGGACACTATTCGTATACAACAGTACATACTACTGACAATTTTCGCATACAACTGTACATACTACTGACACTATTCGTATACAACAGTACATACTACTGACACTATTCGTATACAACTGTACATTCTACTGACAATTTTCGCATACAACTGTACATACTACTGACACTATTCGTATACAACAGTACATACTACTGACAATTTTCGCATACAACTGTACATACTACTGACACTATTCGTATACAACAGTACATATTACTGACACTATTCGTATACAACTGTACATACTACTGACAATTTTCGCATACAACAGTACATACTACTGACACTATTCGTATACAACTGTACATACTACTGACACTATTCGTATACAACAGTACATACTACTGACACTATTCGCATACAACTGTACATACTACTGACACTATTCGTATACAACAGTACATACTACTGACACTATTCGTATACAACTGTACATACTACTGACAATTTTCGCATACAACTGTACATACTACTGACACTATTCGTATACAACAGTACATACTACTGACACTATTCGTATACAACTGTACATACTACTGACACTATTCGTATACAACTGTACATACTACTGACACTATTCGTATACAACAGTACATACTACTGACACTATTCGTATACAACTGTACATACTAGGGACACTATTCGTATACAACTGTACATACTACTGACACTATTCGTATACAACAGTACATACTACTGACACTATTCGTATACAACAGTACATACTACTGACACTATTCGTATACAACTGTACATACTAGGGACACTATTCGTATACAACTGTACATACTAGGGACACTATTCGTATACAACTGTACATACTAGGGACACTATTCGTATACAACTGTACATACTACTGACACTATTCGTATACAACTGTACATACTACTGACACTATTCGTATACAACAGTACATACTACTGACACTATTCGTATACAACTGTACATACTACTGACACTATTCGTATACAACTGTACATACTACTGACACTATTCGTATACAACAGTACATACTACTGACAATTTTCGCATACAACTGTACATACTACTGACACTATTCGTATACAACTGTACATACTACTGACACTATTCGTATACAACTGTACATACTAGGGACACTATTCGTATACAACAGTACATACTACTGACACTATTCGTATACAACAGTACATACTACTGACACTATTCGTATACAACTGTACATACTAGGGACACTATTCGTATACAACAGTACATACTACTGACACTATTTGTATACAACAGTACATACTACTGACACTATTCGTATACAACAGTACATACTACTGACACTATTCGTATACAACTGTACATACTAGGGACACTATTTGTATACAACAGTACATACTAGGGACACTATTCGTATACAACAGTACATACTACTGACACTATTCGTATACAACAGTACATACTACTGACACTATTCGTATACAACTGTACATACTAGGGACACTATTCGTATACAACTGTACATACTAGGGACACTATTCGTATACAACAGTACATACTACTGACACTATTCGTATACAACTGTACATACTAGGGACACTATTCGTATACAACTGTACATACTACTGACACTATTCGTATACAACAGTACATACTACTGACACTATTCGTATACAACAGTACATACTACTGACACTATTCGTATACAACAGTACATACTACTGACACTATTCGTATACAACTGTACATACTAATGACACTATTCGTATACAACTGTACATACTACTGACACTATTCGTATACAACTGTACATACTACTGACACTATTCGTATACAACAGTACATACTAGGGACACTATTCGTATACAACTGTACATACTAGGGACACTATTCGTATACAACTGTACATACTACTGACACTATTCGTATACAACAGTACATACTACTGACACTATTTGTATACAACTGTACATACTACTGACACTATTCGTATACAACTGTACATACTAGGGACACTATTCGTATACAACTGTACATACTAGGGACACTATTTGTATACAACTGTACATACTACTGACACTATTTGTATACAACTGTACATACTACTGACACTATTCGTATAAAACTGTACACACTAGGGACACTATTTGTATACAACTGTACATACTACTGACACTATTCGTATACAACTGTACATACTACTGACACATCAGCTTGCCAGGAAAAGACAACTCAGTAGAAAATATGTAAGTTATATGTGGTTTATTTCATGTTTTGGTATTTGTGTGCAGCTACATTATATATATGCTAAAATATGTTTTTGTGCAAAAGTTTGCATCGTTGACCAAGTTTCGGTCAAAAACCAGGTCGCTCAGTCTTCATTCTTATGATGCGGGCCCTGATAGCGCATATGTAAAACAAAAAACCGGGCATTAACGGCACGTGAATATACTGAATAGTGCACGTTTTCTACCGATAACGCCCGGGTTTTTGCGTTTTAATACACCACGATAACGGACCGAAAACACACATTTTAAGCAATAATACGTATTTATAATATTATTGACCTTGAAAAGATAGAAAGTAAATATATAAATAGGGAACTATTTTATCTGTGCATTCATTGTGGTATAAAATTAGGTTAATATAGCTGTTCTAATTTACCCACCGTTGAGAACAACGAGAGAAAGAAAAAAGAGAAAATGCTCTTGAATAATCAATTTATTTTAGCAGAAATGTAGATTTAAATGAATGTAAATATAATTATGAAAATTCGACATGTTGCATTTTATTGGGGTATGGTATGCAATGGCGCAGTTCAAAATGTTCGGACTCCACCCATTTTGAACAGCCCCATTGCATACCATACCGGACTTCACCCATTTTGAACAGCCCCATTGCATACCATACCCCAATAAAATGCAACATGACGAATTTTAATCCTTAAATGGACCTGTTGATTGCAGTTCATCTGTTGAAATCGTCGATCGACGTAGTTGAACACTAATTAAAGTAATTTCATCTTTGAAGTCTAATCTGAGGTGAACTAATTGAATTTTAAGCGATTGCAGTTAGATTCTTGATTTTGAAGTTGGCGAAAATAGTGCACAAAACCACTTCTTATTGGTGACCTTGGCCTTTTATCTGGTGATCTTAAAATCGATACCGGTCTTCAATAGGGATATTTAGGTTCCACCCACCTTTTGTCCAACTGAGTACCAACTCACTGTGGTCATAATTATGTCAGTCCTTAACAAGTATTTATCAATCAGACAACGATTGGCTTACCGACAGACTGACCAACAAGCAAAGGGATTGGGGTTGGGAATATTAGTATGAAAAGGTTTTGAAAATGCGTCTCCCAACCTTTGAATTGAGTGAAATAGTACTTTTAATAGATGACACTAATGCCACAGCCGTATTCTATTGTAACCTCGTTCCTGATGCACAAAAATGTAGCTTGTTGTCCTTAGCTTTATTACCTATTACTTCGGTTATACTGTTTTTATTTTCAAACCAAGCTTCTTTTATATTTTACCGTCTTCACTTTTTTCTTTACAATAACATTCAATATGATTAATACTGTTGTTATATTTGTGTCTATGAAAGGTTCAATATTTTTACAACTTAAGATGTCTCTTCAAAGTTCGTAATAAATTATTCTTCGAGTTACAGTTCTTATGCCATTTTAACATTTTTCAATAGTTTCAGATAAATTCAAAATAAGGAGAATAACAAACTTTGATACGAATGCAAACTAAGTCCTTTTGGCAGAGTGTTCCTTTTTAAGTTTTATATTAAAGCCCTAATTTAAGGAATGATTGGCATGGCCATCCACTGTTGTGCATTTCCTGTTAATTGCACTGATGTCACAGTAGGGGCCAATTTCCTGTGTATTTGTTTATTGGCTTAGGGCCATTTAGGGTCCATTTCTATTATAAAACCTCCAAAACTGCACACCAGGATACTCAGATTTGAGATCTGATAAGACAATTAGGCAATTAGTTTAAAATCAATACACAGAGGTTGTATACTAACCCTTGTGAGTTTTTTTCGGGGGAAGGGGTCAATTATAGAAGGATTAATCTAGGCCTTTAAGCAAGTGTTTTAAAATATCTAAAAAATATCCTCTGATAGTAAAATCCTCTGCGATCTTAAAAAATACAGTTTAGGTATGAAAATGACCACAGTGTGACCACCGCATGTGACCAACTCGTTTATCAGGTTGTCAACAATTGAAACCTCTGCGGCCAAATATGGCACATGTTTCCTTTTTTCATTGCATTCAAGAGCGGTCCTGCCATTTCCTACTGTTGCTTAATTGATAGTTTTGATTACCAAATCTAACAAAACGCTGACACGTCTAATTTACAAACACTCGTTCGTGTAATTTCCTTAGCAAACCATATTTAAAAGGAGGCTGATTAAATTTGCAACGATATCTATAAAATAGCAGAAAAATATAACACAATGATGATCGTGATCATCTTTAACACATTCCCTTGAAATACTCTTCTTTGTAGTCATACATGTTTAGGACTTTATTCCACTTATGGAAAGCTTTGGCATAGTCAGATATTGGCACCCTGTACATTGACTTAAAAAAGGGTAAACCCTTCAGAAATAACCAAAAATCAGAGGAAGCTTGACTTGATTCATACGATGAATGTGACAGCATATATTGTTACAGTTTTGCTTTTGGGGTATTTAAAGCTGCGAATGACCAAATATGTGTGTAAATTAGTTCATAAGATTGTGTGTTTTTTTCGTTCTTACATTTTTTATTTATAATTATCATCATATTACATCAAACAGTTTGAATACTTCGGTTAATAATATTTGCTATGTTATCTAAGCTTAAATGATTTAGTCAACCCTACATGCGATGTTATACAAAGTTTTAATAATTAAGTCACACGTAAGTTTTGTTGTCAGCTTGGTATTTTATTAATATATTTGAAATGATGCAATTACCTTATACGGGAAAGAATATGTCATAGTCTCAAGGTTTTGAATGGTATCAGCGATAATTTGATGGAAGGCGGCCTCTACAAGATGGCGCAAAATTAGTTAAACTTTGTAAACATGGGAAATGGTTGGGAACGTTTGCAACATCAATAACAGAGAACAACAGAATGGAGATAGGCCCGCTTGACTGTCAATTAGTAAACAACATGTTTGATTCGATTAGCTAATAATGTCGTGCACATTAGTTAGTATCTCGTACGCAAGACTAAGTATTTCACATACACATGTCACATATGTGCCACCGTTAGAATGACATCAACTGTAAATAGTTTATGTTTTTAATATTAGTTCAATGTATGTGAAATGCACTTAATCAACAATGTCAAGTCCGTCCAATCGAAACGTATCTAATTAAAAAAAATAAACCAATCCAAATCTGCCATAAAAAAATAAATTTATTTCACATTGGATATCATTCAAGAAATAATTTTATTACTTGTTTTAATAGTCAAAACATGGTGAAAAACGTATAAGTAAGTTTTTTTGTAATATTTTTATTTTTGCATGCTTATAGATGTCTTACGATTTTTATGTAAAGTGATTTTTTTTAATTGCTTCTTTTCCACACTTAAATAATTATATATTCTGAAATCTAAACAGATAATATACTTTTTTCACGCGTCTAGCACTAAATATCTCGAACATTTTAAAGGGGCATATCTTATTTAAATCATTAAAAAGATATATGGATTATTATGTATAGTGCATTTGAATTGAAAGATCAATTGCTTCCAAATCATAGTATATAAAAAATCTGAGGTAAAATACATATGATTAGTGTACAGAAAAAAGGGTTGTTTGTCCCTTTTACTGGGTAATTTGTGGCCAAGAAGCTATTAATAAAAAAACCCATTTTTAATGGCTTATATTTCTTATCTTTACACAAATCATATGTTTTTGTCTTGTTTTTATTTTTGTTCCATTTATCATCAGCCGATATTAGTGTACGTGGGTTGTATTTGAATAACTAGTTCAACCACTAATCATGTTATCATTATTTCTCAAGTAACAGTAGCTTATAATGTTTATGTTAAATAAAGTTTGAATGATTTGGTCACTAATAATAGTTTTGTTGTATAGTAAGAATGGTTTGGTCACTTATATTTGCTATGTTATATACATTTTGAATTATTTGGTCACTAATAACTTTTTTGTTGTGTAGTTAGAATATTTTGGTCACTTATATTTACTATGTTATATATAGTTTGAATGTTTTGGTCATTTTAATTTCTTTGTTGTATGGTAAGAATGTTTGGGTCACTAATATTTGCTAAGCTTTATAAAGTTTTAATGATTTGGTCAACACTTTTACCATAGTTATATGAAGTTTAAATGATTTAGTCTACCACATTTGCTATATTTTATTTAGCTCGAATGGTCACTAATATTTGCTTATTATGTTTAGCTTGAATGATTTGGTCACTATGGTATATAAAATTCGAAATATCTTTTCACTTATACTTTCTGTGTTGTATTTAGTTTAAATGATTTGGTAATTAAAACTTGCTATGATATATTCCATTTAAATGATTTGGTCACTTGTATTTTCATAGAGGATATTTGTTGATTTCAGTGTTAGATCGTATTTTATTTCACGAGTGGTCACAGAAAAAGTATTTTCACGAGTGGTGTAGCCACGAGTGGAAATATTATTTTTCTATGACCACGAGTGAAATAAATACGGTCTTACACTGAATTCAACAAATTTTCTTTTTATTTCATGCATTTATCGTGTTTTTCAATATATTTCCCCCCTGGAGTCAATTTTTTTGTCGACAGTCCCTTCCTGTGGTCCCTTTTGCAAAGGGAAGTAACTGCGGCATACCCGATATACAACATACAACAACAAGCATGTATTCTACTTCTTACATACATGTAGTTTTTCAAGTCAAGGAAATCAAATTTTATAAAAGATGGAAAAAGTAGTCCCGATTTGTCTGCAGAGTGAAATGATCAAATGTTATCATTTCACTCGAGCCAGAGTGAAATGATCAAGTTATCATTCACCAATATGTTTCATTCTTTCATCGATATGCATGAAATAAAATGTTACATTCAGTTTGAATGATTTGGGTTTCTTATATATCCTATGTTATATAAAGTTTAAATGATTTGTCCAACAAAATATACAATGTCCTCTAAAGTTTGAATGATTTAATCACTCATATTTGCTTTAAAGTATTTAGTTTGAATGATTTATTCAATGATAATTGCTATTTTATTATTATTAGCTTGAATGATTTGATCTCTCATATTTGCTTTATTAAATTTAGCCAGAATGTTTGATCACTTATATTTTAAATATTATACTCAATTTGAATAAGCTCTGAAATATGTTTTTTTATGTTATATAAAGTTTGAATGATTTAATCACACATAATTTGCTATGTTATATTTAGTTGAGTGATAACGTCACACAGATTTGCTATATTTTATTTTTCTTGAATGATTTAGGAACTAATATTTACCAGGTAAATATTGTATTTATCTTTAATGATTTAGTCACTGATGTTTGCCTTTTATATTTATCTTGAATGTTTTAGTCAATGATATTTGCTTTAGCATATGTAGCTTGAATGTTTTGGTCACTAGTACATGGTATGATTTGATCACTTATATTTGTTTTTCTGCCGTTGCCATTGGGGGTAATGTTGATGACAATGTCTGTAATATGAAGATGAAATAGTACCGTTTTGTTTTATCGTATTCTTATTTTTCAAAGCATTTATACTTGGAAATTACTGTAGTAAACATATGTAAAATTCAGTTTCTGATCTAATTTCTTCGTACAAAACATATTAAGATATATTAGGGTTATCCACATGACTATATATGCTACATGTATTTATGGAAGGATTTACAACAGTCTTTTCTACATCCCTCAATTTGTGCCTGTTTAGCTGAGGTTCCCAATAAAGTATTATTATCAAACTTTGTGTGTGCCTTTAAAAAATGAAACTTTATCTACGTGTCTATGTCTCCAGTTATCTGTTTATTTAGCTAACATAATGGACATATTATCCTATGTATTAATATAAACTGTTTTCAACTGTGAGAATTTTGTCTTTTTGAATATTTCGATAGCGATAAAATGGTCACAATCGGGAACATTCTTCATTGCTGTGTAAAAACCAGGCTGTATTTTATCCTGTACTATAAGAACAAATACTAAAGATAAATCGTGTCATTGTTTTTGTTTTCATAAACAGTTTTGAATATTTCATGAGTAAATACTAAAAGGAAAACATTAGTTATAAAAAAATCAACCCGATAAATAATTTTATGTGTATTCTTATTCTCATGAACAGCATTTTATTTGCAAGCTTTTATACACAACATAACAGATATGTATGATTGAAATATGATGCTAGTTGAATAAAATGTATATACAATGTTGAGTTTGTGTTTCTTACATGTTAACGACAGCAACATTTCAAATAATGTCAGAAGTGATTTGGAATCGCAGTGTAACATGATGTCTAAGTCTAAGTACTGAACTATAATACAGTCATAAGTCATAGTTCATCTATTACAAGAGGTCAACTACAATAAAACATAATGTCAGACATCAGCCATAAGGTCTAAAAGTTCAGTTATTGGTATCAGAAAGCATGTGACATTGTATTACATGAACTTTAGTAATATAGTACATAGTGTCCGAAGACATACTACACATAATACACGAGCTTAAAACACTGTAGTATAAAATATGAGATGTCAAACAACATGTATTACATGAGACCTAGTACTATATTGCATAATGTCAGACGTCATACGATATGCATAACATGAGGCCCAGTAGTATATTGCATAAAGTCAGACGTCATACGATATGTATAATATGAGGCCCAGTAGTATATTGCATAATGTCAGACGTCATACGATATGTATAATATGAGGCCTAGTACTATATTGCATAATGTCAGACGTTATACGATATGTATAATATGAGGCCTAGTACTATATTGCATAATGTCAGACGTTATACGATATGTATAATATGAGGCCTAGTACTATATTGCATAATGTCAGACGTTATACGATATGTATAATATGAGGCCTAGTACTATATTGCATAATGTAAGAAGTCATACGATATATATAACATGAGGCCCAGGACTAAATTGCATATAATCAGAAGTTATACGAGATGTATAATATGAGGCCTATAACTATATTGCATAACGTCAGAAGTCATACGATATGTTTGATATGAGGCTCAGTACTTTATTATATTACGACAAAAGTCATACGATATGTATAATATGAGGCCTAGTACTATATTGCATAATGTCAGAAGTCATACGATATATATAACATCAGGCCCAGGACTAAATTGCATATAATCAAAAGTTATACGATATGCATAATATGAGGCCTAAAACTATATTGAATAACGCAGAAGTCATACGATATCTTGAATATGAGGCCCAATTCTATATTACATATAGTAAGAAGTCATACGATATGTACAATATGAGACCTAGTACTAAATTGCATAACGTCAGAAGTCATAAGATATGTTTGATATGACGCTCAGTACTTTATTATATTACGACAGAAGTCATACGATATGTATAATATGAGGCCTAGTACTATATTACATATTGTAAGAAGTCAAAGGATATGTATACTATGGGGCCCAGTACTTTATTGCAAAATGTCAGAAGTCATACGATATATATAACATCAGGCCCAGGACTAAATTGCATAATATCAGAAGTCATACGATATGTATAATATGAAGCCTTGCACTTTATTGCATAATATCAGAAGTCATACGATATGTATAATATGAGGCTTAGTAATATATTAAATAAAGACAGAAGTCATACGATATGTATAATATGGGGCCCAGTTCTATATTGCATATATTCTATATATATATATATAGGATTTGACGCATCAACTGTTACCAAATGTCGGATAACAAATAAGTGTAATTGTTTTACATTGTTAGAATCTTATATGGTGACAAAAGGCAATTTTCTCAAAAAAAATACTCTTGAGTTTCAGCTGGACCTCTTCGAAGAAATGAAATATAGTGTAATAGTTAAAGTGCTAAAAGTGTTGTCAAGCAATATTATTAACTTTAAAAGTAATTCGATTAGACGCCAAATGGCAACATTGGAAGAGCCTTTGACACAGACATAATGCTCTGCCATGCAATTGCAACAGTTACTCAGAATAACATTGTGATGAACAATTAGCGGATAATTATTTTTGCACTGTAAAGATACAGCCAGGACGAGGTTCAGGCCGGCTTGACGGCAAACGCAAATACGTGAAACCTGCGCAACTTCGCCTAAAAATGGTGAACTTACACACCATTTTTTTTTGAAATTCCTATAATGCATGGTAAAGATACAGCCAGGGCGAGGTTCAGGTCGGCTTGACGGAAAGACAAACTGACGCACATACGTGAAACCTGCGACACTGTGAACCTCCACGCCAAGTTGTTTCAAAAATCCTATGATGAATGGTCAAGATACAGCCCAGACAAATATCATTTCAACATCTAACCTGTAACCGTGACCTTTGACGTACAGACCTGAGTCTTGTGCACGACACGCCACCTCATCATGGTAAACCTTCATGGCAAATTATTTGAAAATCCTACAATGCATGGCCAAGATAAAGCCTGGACTGCGTTAAGTCCTGACGCATACACACGGACTTCCCATCGAGGCAACTATGTCCCTCTCACCGCACACGGGCTCGAAAAAATATATTCAAGATATTGATAAGAAATTACCTTCAACGTCACACATGTATAGCAATGCATGTATTCAGCTCTGTCTGAAATAACTGGAGAGTCATGTCCCTTGACAAACCGAGAAAAAAGGAAGAGCTTTGCCATCGGCTCTCTGCTTTGGCATACAATACATTACAGACACCACAATTATTTAATAACTGTACAATGATAACATCAAATTTCCGCAGCAGTTTGATGATAAACAACAAGCCATATTTCATTTGTTATTAAATTTATTTGCATGAATAATTTATGTTTATTCAATCAAATGATCATCACAATTTGAACACACAACCATTTTTTCTAAAACAATTATATCCTATCAGCTCGCTCACATGTATAAAGTGAGGAAATATAAGGAGAAGGATAACATACCAAATAACCTTATCAATTTTTAAAACGTAAAATTAAAATGTATCTAAGGTATTACCCAGATACCCAATAATGTAATCCTTTCATGGTAAACTACCTTATAACTTTATACATTTACCGTAAAATACCTAATAACTTTATACATTTACGGTAAAATACCTTATAACTTTATACATATACGGTAAAATACCTAATAACTTTATGCATTCATGGTAAAAAAAAACTAATAACTTTATGTATTCATGGTAAAATACCTAATAACTTGATGCATTTACAGCAAAATACCCAATAATCTAAGGTGCCTAAAATTAGCTTATTATTTTTATATATACATATATTTATATTTATTGTTTTCTGCATTTATACTAAAATACCCATTACTTTATGCATTCATGGTCAAATACCAATAATCTTGGATGCCTAAAATCAGCATATCATTTTTAATCTTGAAGGTCTTCAGATAACACTAATGACAAGTACAAAGGAAACAAATTCTAATAAAGTATCAGATAAAGCATTTTTAACACAAATGTGTGACTATAAAGTATACATTTAAGTAAGGTGACTCTTAATTATGTCTCCCCCTCTCTGGGGGAGACATATTGTTTTTGCCCTGTCCGTCAGTCCGGTAGTCCGGTAGTCCGTCAGTCCGTCAGTCCGTCAGTCCGTCCGTACGTCACACTTCGTTTCCGATCGATAACTGGAAAACCGCATGACCTAGGATCACCAAACTTGGTAGGGAGGTTGGTCGTGAGGTGTAGAGGATCCCTATTGTTTTTGGGGTCACTAGGTCAAAGGTCAAGGTCGCGGCGACCCCCAATATAAAAAACATTTCTGCTCAAAATCTTGAGAACGGTTTGACCTAGGTTCACCAAACTCGGTAGGGAGGTTGGTCATGAGGTGTAGAAGATCCCTATTGTTTTTGGGGTCACTAGGTCAAAGGTCAAGGTCGCGGCGACCCCCAATGTAAAAAACATTTCCGCTCAATATCTTGACAATGGTTTGACCTAGGTTCACCAAACTTGGTACGGAGGTTGGTCATGAGGTGTAGAAGATCCCTATTGTTTTTGGGGTCACTAGGTCAAAGGTCAAGGTCGCAGCGACCCCCAATGTAAAAAACATTTCCGCTCAATATCTTGAGAATGGTTTGACCTAGGTTCACCAAACTTGGTAGGGAGGTTGGTCGTGAGGTGTAGAGGATCCCTATTGTTTTTGGGGTCACTAGGTCAAAGGTCAAGGTCGCGGCGACCCCCAATATAAAAAACATTTCTGCTCAAAATCTTGAGAACGGTTTGACCTAGGTTCACCAAACTTGGTAGGGAGGTTGGTCATGAGGTGTAGAAGATCCCTATTGTTTTTGGGGTCACTAGGTCAAAGGTCAAGGTCGCGGCGACCCCCAATGTAAAAAACATTTCCGCTCAATATCTTGAGAATGGTTTGACCTAGGTTCACCAAACTTGGTAGGGAGGTTGATCATGAGGTTTAGAAAACTCCTATATTTTGGGGGGTCACAAGGTCAACGTCGCTGTGACCTCTAATGTAAAAAAATATTTCCGTGCAATATCAGGAGAATGCTTTGATCTAGGTTCACCAAACTTTGAAGTGAGGTTGGTCATGATGTCTAGTTGATTTTGCGATCAGTTGGTCAAAGGTCAAGGTCACTGACCTTGAGGTGAAGAACCGGTTTCTGCTCAATAACTCAAGAACGTTTACACCCAGGAACTTCATACTTGGTATGCCAGTTAGTCATGACTAGTTGATGGCCCCTATTGATTTTGGGATCCATCATTGATTATTTCTCACCTACGACCACACAATGGGGGAGACATGCGCTTTTTCAAAAAAGCAATCTCTAGTTATACATTCTGATTCACATGTGCACATTTAATGAAATATACATGTATAATTCCACATATAAACCTTGTGCACACTACCATAGAACTACATAATTATATATATTAGTTCATACATACAATATTGTATACATGTAAATGATAAATTATATGTATGCTATTATAAAGCTAGCTAATTCCAGTAGCTAATAAACTAATATCAAAGTCCAAAATCAGTTCTATAAAAATATTATCATAATAAATATACATCCTATAATTGGCTTTAAATTATCTTATACGGAGGGTCTACCATTATCATATTATTTTTAAACTGACATTTGGGAAGCTACTATAACTTAACCAGTATTTTATGAAGGCATGGTGAATTTATTACTATAAATACATTATAATAAATTGTGTCTATCTATAAAGACTCGCTTCAAAGTACTTATTCAAATTTTAAAACATGCATTTATACAATAGCACCTCAATAAATAAATGGCTATCCATTGTAGTCCTGTATGCATCTATTTACAACACGTGGGTAATAAGGAAAGGAAAATGTTTACACACTAGAAAAAATTCAATGAAATAAAATATAAAACAAAATAATGTTGAACAGTTTTCAATTGCATACAATTTTTGTCGTACCTCAATGTAAATGTTTTTTCACAACTCAGTTTGGCTGTGCTGATAAGCACAGAACATCAAACTAAAATCTCTTACATATGCTATTAAATAAATGTTATTGTCATGCATAAAAGAATAGAACAATCTACTCTTGTTAAATGGTCTCATATCAATACCATATGTATACATGTAATACAAAAGTGAAAATGGTTCTGTTAAAGAAATATTAGGTTATACTTTTAGAATTTCGACATTTAAGTGTCCAAAGAAATCATCACAAAATTGAAAATAATCAGTTGTTTTCAACTTGTAAAAAACTTTTTAAGCAATCTTTTCTTAGAACTTCTATATTCTCCACTCAAACCATTAACATGTAAAAAAATATGGATGTGTGGAAAATAAACTTTTTTTTACAATTTTTCACCTTATAACAAATTTCCAAGCATTGGCTTCCCTATTTGCTCAGACATAGGTTATACTAATCTCTTTATGATCGATTGTGAAGACAGTTTCATGCTGACATAAATCACTAAGGAGACTATTCCCAGTACTGGTTCTCTGTGAGAGGACATGAGACGAGAATTCAACCTACAACCTCTTGGGTGAGAGACAGTCACCAAAACAACTAGACCTCTCCCATTCTCATTCGGACAAACAAGGATGATGTTTCCCAATATTTAAAACTGAGTTGTCATATTCCCACTATGTACAACCTTTTTTTCTACCATTCTTTCATAATTTTCCTATAAGGCACCAAGTCCCTTTCTCATTCTCTATCAACATAAATCAGTCAATTTCTTTTTTAAAGCTGCACTCTCATGGATTGAGGTTTTTCTTATATTTACTGTCAGCTGATTTTCACATCAATGTCTTCAATTTAGTCATATAATATAACTCAGAATAGAATAGAACTCAATGGCTTGCCAAACTGCTGAATTATTTTTCCTTAAAGCCTCATTATCGCTTTAGTCGTAAAACATCAATTTTGGAACGTAAATATAAACAACTGCAGTCTGATCTTTTGTCAGCAGTCTTAAATAACTGGTTTCCAGAATTTAATGCAAAAATTGACTTATTCAAAGACCAAAAATAAAAATTGTTTTAAATAGGTCTATTGTGATAATACAACTTTAGAATACGAGTCGTATATTGACTATTAACCATCATGAGAAACTGATATCTGTACTACCACTTATTAGGAGTTTGTGTCTATAAATGAACACATCAATTTTTTTATGTTAGTAGAAAGACTGACCATATGTTCAACAAAATCCTAGCCTCAAGCTTCCATTCATTTCTATCTCCTTTGCTTTGCAGATTACATCCTTCGAAAGAGCTGTTGTCACAAGCTATAATATCACTTATTAAACACAAGCATACAAGTAAATGATATTGATAACATCATTATGGTTTTTGTGATGTTTGCTTTCATCAGCAAATGCATACTGATATAAATTCTAGGAGAGCTGGCATCACAGCAGTAATGTATCACTAAATGAGTACATCACAGCTGTGTTTTCACAAAGTGATGACATCACAGCAGGTTTTTCTCAAAATGATGACATCACAGTCATGTTCACGCAGATATGACATCACAGCAATATTCTCTCAAAATGATGATATCGAAGTCATGTTCACACAAAGTGATGACATCACAGCATGGTTTTCTCAAAAGTATAACAGGAAGTGATGGCTAATGTTGATGAAATCATTTCAGTGTTATGAACAAGTGATGACATCACAATTATGGTCTTAGAAAGTGATGACATCACAACAGGATTCTCAAGATATGATGAATAAGGTTATTTTTTTAATGGTTCTCAAAATCAACATCACAGATTCATTCCCTAGAAGCAATGACATCATAGCAGGATTTTCAAAATGACTATATTACGCATGTGCTCAGAATGTGATGACATCTGATGATGTCAGTGTTTTGTGTCTTCATCTTCTTCATTGTCATCAGTCATCACTGTCACTAAGGATCCTACTGCTTTCCCCACTTGGCCAGCTCTGTTAAACAGTTCGCCGACATTGTTACTTCCTGAAATACAAAGATATCAGTTTTATTTTACTAACACCTGCATTTGATAATTAATAATTAAAAAAAGATCATAGAAACATTATCAATAAGCCGTTACACTACAGTTTTCAATAGTGAGAGAATAGGAGAACATGGCCTCTGTAGGACTCAAGCCCACAACCTCTTGGGTCAGAAGTAGACATGTTATCAATATAATTCATCACTTGCGCAAATTTTGTGAAGGTTTTAAGGTATAATTGTATAACAATTGTATAACAACACCTCTTGCTCTGTCGGGATTGTAGGGTGGTAGGTTATTGTCTGATCCCAAAACTGGCCCACTAGTGTCTTCGATACCTGTAAAGAACTTAATGAGATATTTCCATTTTAGTTAAGGTTCCCTTCAGGTAAGTATATGCTTTTAATTGCAATTAATGAATTTGGTTCACATGTCCTAAAATGTGTATTTCTCCTCTGGGAGTACAAATTAATAATACCAAGAATATGTTCAATAAATATATTACAAATTAACAGTGAAACATACTTCCAGAATGCCCGTTGATTTGTGGGGTTGACTCCAATTGAGGATTAAAAATTCTTGTCCCAGGCGTTGGTTCTCGGTTTTCCTGTGGAAGGAACGAGTGAGATGAACTGGGCGTGGTCGGCAGTGACCCGTGGGTTGATGAGGACAGGGAAACACTCTTCTCTCCTGACTGGAAGATAAAAGAGTGATAAAATAGTGTGAACCCAATTTTGAGTTAAAAATTCTGCTATAATTTGTAGATGTGAAGAGCATATCAGAAGCAATTATCACGCGGAACAGTACATTAAAGGCAGTGTAAATCCCCAGACATTGGGCAGGGCAGGGCAGACTTACTATATTTCACCATTTTATCATGCATATCTTGAAACGTGCAAAGAAAACTTATAACGTAATTGAGATAAACAACAATCTAAACTCATTTTAAAACATAACATCAAATTTCTTACCACATCCAGCAGATGTCGCAATCTCTGTAGTTGGCCCTCCAGCTGTCGATTATGGTCTTCCAAAATTCTCATCCGTGCTTCAAGACGTCCCTTGTGCTGTCGAAGCAGGTTGGCTTCAGCAAGCATTTCCGCATCATGACTTGGAAACTCGCCATCGATTCCTGGAAGGTCCTCGATTTGACTTTTATTGTTAGTGTGTTCTTGTTGCGTTCGTAATCGATCATACTCAGCTTGTAAAGTCCTGGAAAGATAAAAACATAGCTTGATAAATTATGTTTTATTTTTGTTTATAATATTCTCTGCTTAAAACGTAATTGAGATAAACAACAATCTAAACTCATTTTAAAACATAACATCAAATTTCTTACCACATCCAGCAGATGTCGCAATCTCTGTAGTTGGCCCTCCAGCTGTCGATTATGGTCTTCCAAAATTCTCATCCGTGCTTCAAGACGTCCCTTGTGCTGTCGAAGCAGTTTGGCTTCAGCAAGCATTTCCGCATCATGACTTGGAAACTCGCCATCGATTCCTGGAAGGTCCTCGATTTGACTTTTATTGTTATTGTGTTCTTGTTGCGTTCGTAATCGATCATACTCAGCTTGTAAAGTCCTGGAAAGATAAAAACATAGCTTGATAAATTATGTTTATTTTTGTTTATAATATTCTCTGCTTAAAATGTTCATATAGCAAAATAAATGCTCTGCGGATTTGAGAATATCCCAGGCAATAATGTATGCAACAAATATTACATACCTATTTTCTTCTTCCAAGTCATGAATCATGGCCTCAAGTTCCGATTTCTGGTGAACGTCCACCGCCATCATAATCTACATTGGGCTCTTCAACTGTAAAAGTAGGGATAAGGAATCATGTTTAAAAAATAAACTATAACTAATTTAAAAGATACCACTATGTATTGATTGTAAAATAAAAGATAACAGCACTTTTTTTCTGCTTAACCCATGAATTTTGAGTGATAAACCTTTAACTACTATTTAAAGAATGCATTTATGGTAAATATTATTTACTGATAACAAGATTGTAACCCGTGTATTTAATACCTGAAAACTCACTTATATTAAATGACTGGGGGTCCTTAAAGATTTACATTGATCAACGATTGTCTCATAAGGTAGAAATACTGTGTTTTATGCTCTTTTTCTTTCAAATTAAACATGGTATCCTTTATAAGAACCATTGTTAACGATATGACTCACCCTTTTTCGGTATATAAAAGAATTGCATTAATTGTGGTACTACTTATTTGGGAGTTAGAGTGCATCTTTAGATATGAGTCTTAAATTAGCAAGCAATATTTTTGTCACCAATTTACAATTAACATTAACTGCTTATTTGCCATGAAACAATGTCTCATCTTCTTTTTACATTAGAAATGTTCCATAAAATGCCCTTTATTGGCTTAGTTTGAAGTTTCAATGTGACGAAAACATTGCCTTCGATTTATAAAATTTTACTGTAGCAATAATATTGCGATCCTATATACAGCATGTTGTGAGGTGTCACCGTTGAGGCTCTGGCAGTACTGGGTAATAAGGTGATGCTCATCATCTCTAAAAATATATGTCAAATGTTATAACATCCAGCCACACTGCTTATCAATAGAGTAAAATCACAAAATGTGAGGAATAATCCCTCTATATCTTTGTTGAATAGTTATTTCAAGTAAACAAAGTGAGGAACATGTTAAAGCGAATAATGTTTCAGTGCATGACATATAAGAAAGGTTTTCTAAATTTGTTTTCAACAATTATACAAATGCAGCTAATTGTATAAAACTTGAATAAGTTGTCCACAAATGATCTTGTTTTCAAATCTGATTGATATGATTGGTTAGTAACGATTATTGGATAACTTAAAATGACCAATCAATAGTTCTTTGGCTAACTTTGACCAAACCCCCCAAAAACATCCAGTTTTATACAATCGGCTGCTGGAAGCTTAAAAATGGCTTCATTTTGTTCTCAAACAAAGCCTAAACAAATTAAGTTTCTCCTTTTTTATCGAAGCGTCACCTAAACGTCAGGCGTCTGCGTAGTCTGTTGTTGTTCCAGCTCGGCTAAACGGTTTGCATATAGTTCCAGACGAGAGTGCATGTCTTGTGATATACTATGCTGCGGTGAGGAGTGGGGCTGAAAATACAGGAGAATAGCAAGTTTTATACAACTGCAATAAGACAACCATAAACGGAATGAATCACTTATACACTTTTTAGCATACTTTTGATACTTGCTCTACATTTGTGAGAATTACAAGTGAACATGTGTACGAAGTTTCATGCTAGTACAACATAAATTGTTTTTGAGCGATGTGCAATTTTTAAGTTTTTCAACAAATTCTCTTCTCCCATATCAATAATTGGACAATTTTCTTTGAAATGCAGACAAGCTATATATGGCTTCATTTGTCATACACTTTGTGCCATTTATAGTGACGTCAATGAATGACGTCAATGAAATGCATTATCCAATAAAACCGTCTTTACCAACAATAAAATCCTCTTTACCAAATAAAGTCCTAAAACCAATCTATATTAATTTAGTAAATTTAAGTGGTTGCCCAAGTTGTTTAACCAATGACAGAGCTCATAAATACTTAATTGAAGTTTCATATAATTCAACAGAAGACAATATCTTGGGGATCTTAAAGCTGCACTCCCACAGAGTGACACTTTTGATATTATTTTTAGTTTTTGTCCCAGAATCGGCTAATTTTGGTACTAATGCCTTCAATACAGTCCGACAAGATTAAACTCACAATAGAACAGATCCCAATTGCTTGGAAAACTGCTAAAAATCATTTTTTCTTAAAACCATTAAACTTATAAACCATACAATCTTTAGTATTGATGGAGGGAGTGCATATCCACCTTTAACCAAATCCTAGATCAACCTGATCGATGCAACAATGACTTTTTTCCAATGAATCAATAAAAGAATATTGCACTGAAACGAACACATCTACAATTTCCACTTAGTTCTTATTTCAACCATCAATCATCAAATATTTACCATTCGATCAGTTTCTAGAAAATCAAATTCTCTTGTTTTAACTACTTTTATCACACACAATCTATAGGATAGTGATTAATTATTTATCTTGCATCAAACAGTTCCCTTTTCGACATCTGTATCTGTTTTTTGATGGCAAGCAGTTATGCTCATTTTTTTTGTTTTTTAATCAAGATGTTAAGTTATTTCTTAACATCAGAAATCTTATTCTTATTGCTCAAAATCAGAGTAAATTTTTTAACATAAAACATTTTACATAAACAGATTAAAACTAAGGTATTTTAGATAGTTATAGTTATATAATCATCTAACCAT
Source organism: Mya arenaria (assembly GCF_026914265.1). Lineage (NCBI taxonomy): Eukaryota > Metazoa > Mollusca > Bivalvia > Myida > Myidae > Mya > Mya arenaria. The sequence continues at coordinate 57,959,365 of NC_069127.1, forward strand.
AGGATACATTTTTCAGGAAAATGGCAAATATTAGGAAATGACTTAGGATGGTTTATAAATACTGGTCATGGTCATTAAAAACAATAGCTTTAGCATGGCCTTTATAACAGTGCAATTATTACATTTTGCCAATTATTATCATAGATTTGAATTCCCAATAGCAGACACAAACACCAACATATCTTTCCAATGAGCAGTGTTCATAATAACCAGACCCAACAGACGTCAACCATATGAATGAAGCAGAAATGATGCTAACAAACCCTTTCCCTAGCCAATCAAGAGCTGTCAATAGCATTGACCTCTAACTGTTACCTTGACCTTAAGGGTGAGCATTTGAATGCTATAATCACGCTCCTACCGATACTGCTGTATAGTTCTGTGCAGTTTGATATAAAATCAAAAATCAATAAGTATGCTACATTTGAGAATCGATAGTTAAACGGTCTGTCAAATGGATTATATTTGGACATCACTAGGGGTTGGACATTTGCTACGCATTGTGCAACGTCAAACTCATAAATGACATTAAACACATGATGAAGAATCAAGTGCATATTCGGGCTTTGTTGGAAAGAGGATTGGTATTTCTTGGTGCAAAACATTCAGTATCTGAAAACAGGTCTTATAAGCCTAGCTGCTTTGAATGTCTGTACTGATATGAGGTAAAACAAAATAGATTTATTTATACATGACATCAAAACTTGACATAACGGTCACACATAGAACAACCTTTACAGCAGTACATCCAATGTTTGTCGCAAAATTTAAAGATACTTCAGGTAATAGATTACAAAATTCCACTTCGTATACGACATGTTCCATAACACCACTATTTAGTAACTGAACGTTTATTGCAAAATTCATAGAAACTTCATGTAATAGATTATAAAATTTCAGTCTGTATATGACATGATCCGTAACATTACTGAATAGTAACTAAATGTTTGTCACAAAATTGAAACAAACTTTACATAACAGGTTAAAAAATTCCATCCCGTAACTGAAGTAGCTGAATATTTGTCACAAAATTTAAACAAACTTCATGTAATAGGTTACGAAATTCCACTACGTAGGTATATCCAACACGTTCCAAATTCCACTTCGTAAGTGCTACACCACTTAAGTTAATGAATGTTTGGTACAAGACTTCAAACCATCTTTTTATCACTGATTCCAGTATTCACCTCCAAACACAACTGTATTATAAATAATTTTCTGTTACAATGCCAATGAGGTACTAACTATTTGCCACAAATTAAAAACCAACATTACAAAAGACTACAATACTCCAGCTCAAAAACAACTGTATAATAATTGATGATGTGATTGAATATTTGTCACAATTCAAACTCAGAATGTGATGTGAAAACTCAGAGTTTAATTATCAATATCAAATGTACTCTAAGATTAGTTTGTAGTTTAATTTTCAAACTCATTTGTACTGTTAGATAAGTTTGTAGTTGAGTTATCAATCTCATATGTACTCTTAAATTAGTTTGTAGTTTAATTATTAAACTCGTCGGTTCGCTTAGATTAGTTTGTAGGAAAATTATTAAATTCATCGGTACACTTAGATTAGTTTGTATTTTAATTATTAAATCCATCGGTAAAAATAAAATAGTTGACATACGCGTTATGCTTAGACATTTATCTTTGTATATAAATAAAGCTAAAATATTTATGTATTAAACTCCAGAACTATTCTGGCGCATGGCATTAAAATTAAAAGACAATAATTTTGCACCAACCTATTAAACAATATTATTGAGTTATAATAAGAAACATAGTTTAAATGATTACGTAAAGGGGAGGGTTGAATAGCTTATGTGAAACAACAAGCAACGTAAGTTGATTAATTAAAATAGATGTATTACTACAATTCAGCCTAAAAATGAAGTTTGATATCAAACGTTTAGTAGAATTCAGGTTAATGCTAGTTTCATGGGCTACTTATGTTTAATCTACAGCTATCATATTTATAGGAAATATTATTTCAAAGATCGGGGTCTGTTTTGCATTTAATTTTACTTTGATATGTTTAATACAAATGTGTTCAGTACGTTATACCTTAAAAATAAATTTGTTTTATTAAACACTCGAATCATACGTATCTTTAATATATAAAAAATGAATTATTTGGAAGATTTAACCGAATGCTGCATTTAAAGGCGAGTCGAATATACACATCTCTCGCTCATGATTTGTAAAATGCACTTTTAACGAAAAAGTAATGTATAACGAAACAAAGTATGGCAACTCATCAGGAGTGTAAAACCTTAGATATTGACATAACCCTTTAACAAACGTCGTTATATGCTCTGTCGAATATCGTCTTGAAGACCACAGTTTTGAATATTGTTACTAATGGGATTTGGCGTTTCGTTGTAGAGTGATTGGTTGAGCGGTTCAGGCTTTCCCGGCAGTTATCAGCTAGTAAGTTCCAATCACAGCAGTCCCAACGTTTATCAATAAGCGATACCGGCAGAAACTAGTTAGATTTCCTATCTTATATATTATATACAGATGATCATTGCAGACACGGGACACCCTATGAAGCCAAACATAAAAAATACTATTTTTAAATAAATAAATAAAATAAATTATAATGACATTATCAGACTGAATCTACACTTACTTTAGGGGTCGCATGCCATACAAATGCACTCAATATAAGATGTCATGAGTTGTTTTTTTTCTGCACTTTTCAGTCCAATATTAATTGAGAAAGTTGAATTCCAAAAACAATTAAAATGAAACATCAAATCTATAACAAAGCATTCCTGAACACATGACAATATATGTGTCTCATAAGTTCCCCATACTACATGCAGTCAATCATGAATATACAAAAATAAATGTGTCGTGGGTGTCGTTTGTGTTGTAGATGTGTTGTGGGTTTCGAGGGTGTCGTTTGTACTGTGTGTGTCGTGAGTCTTGTGGGGTGGAGGGTGTTGTGGGTTGAAGATGTCATTGGATTCTTTGAAGCGGTGTTTGTCATGGGTGTTATGGTTGTCGTCATAACAAAACATTTTTACTCCTGGACATAACCGTGGGATATTGGTAGCAAGGCCCACCAATCGAATCATGCACAATCTTTAACTGGGCCATACTTAATAACAGTTTGTTATACAAGATAAACCAATATTTCAATAATAAGCCAGTCTATCTAGCGATGTCTTTGATATAAATCAGTTAATGGAAATGGAACACATGCCATATGCTTCGTCGCCAAAAGCATGGGCAATTTTTTATCACCACAATTTGGTACTTTACCCTATATCGAAGCAGTGAGTGTTATCTCTCCTAAGGTGTTTTATAACGCAAATTGCTGAATGCTAAAATATTTACAGTGGTCTACTATAGTCTCATAAGGAAGAAATACCGTTTTTAATGTTCATGTCTTTCCAATTAAACTCGGTATCCTTCATAATAACCATTGTTTTCGACAATTATTCATCCTTTCTGGAATATTAAACACAATAATATGAATTGTGGTAAATCTTATTTAGTAGCACGAGTCCATCTTAAAATGACTTAACTTTCGAATTAAACACGGTTTCCGTCATAAGAACCATTTGTTTCGATATATAATCCCATTCGGTAAATGAAAAAATGTGTATTTATTGTGTTACTGCTTATTTGGGAGTAAGAGTGCATCGTTTAATTGTTATTTGAACTTCTGTTGGTGATGGTCTTGATTCATAATGGACAAGTTATCTCATCGTCTCAACACGGATTTTGTTCACATTGAACATATTTAGTTTATTTATAATATTACAGAATTGGTATTCTGGCACGTTTATATATGGAAACGCTCTATTAGGCATACGTTCACTTCAAACCTCGTATCGATTTATAGATATATAAACGGTTACCTACATGTACATTGCCAATATCAAAGGGCTTTTACAAACTGTGCGAGTCACACGATAATATCTGTGTTATCTCGCTTAATTGTATTACTTATGCGTATGATCGTTTCATATACCAGACGATCTGCTGTGTTAACGAAAACTTACTATCTGAAGTAAGAGTACGTGTGCACCATCATAGAATGGTGCTTTTTGTGTTAAATAACGTTTTAATAATTTGAACACTCTAATAATTATATCTGTAAATTAAGACTGCTTACGTCCACTTTCAACAATACAAAGGTAGCACAAAGGTCAAAGTAGGTTTAAACGTGAATACATCATCATAGTTTGAAACTGATGTCCAGTATAGAATATAAATATTAACGTTAATACTTAAGTGTCCAATCTAACAGCTGAGGGCGCGCCCTCAACAAAAACGTACTTGGTCTTGGGACTGATCTACAGTTATAGAACTGGGTAAGTAGCAGTCTTATATGAAGACATACTTTTAGATTGCGTTTGAGAAGGTTCGACTTAGGTCGATCTCGTATTCCCTCAGAGGAGTGTTTCTGTTCAATAACGAAGGTTATGAATGACCAACAGTGACGCAAAACAGCAAGAAGCAAGCGTATATGCCATCGCATTGCCTTTGGGGTATGTCAGTTTGAGGATAATTCCGCTCACTTAATTAAGGTTGAAAGGAACGAAATGACGGCCAAGTGTTTCTCACGTCCACATTGTCCCTCAATATTTTTGCGCAGAACAGTATAAGTATATGTATTTGATATGACTTTAAAGGGACAAGACACCAGATGATACATTTCCAAGATTTATTTTGTCAAAAACATAAAATTGATATCGTTGTGTACAATGCATTGTATCTTACTTACTGAAGTATTACACTGCATACGACACATGCATTTTTCGCAGTTTATACTCATTTTTCCAATTCGCAATTTACTTGGGTTGTCTACCACGTAAATCACAGTAAGTTTAAAATTAGCGTCGGTATATTTATCTGTAGTCAAAAACAGATATGACTGAAACTGGGAAATCATTATGCGCATATACACAAACACAAAACAATCTTAAATAACATTGATGCTAATCCAAAAATTCTATCAAAATTACTACAAGTATATGATAATATTATTATATAACACACTACTTTTTTAAAGTTTTTCGCGTTCAACGGGGATACAATTCCGTAGGGTTTTTATCGAAGGGTACTTTAAAATATCCCAGTTGGATAGGGAACATCATTAAACGCTCAATAGTTTAAACTATGAAGCGATTTAGCATCGATTATGATTAGCATTTATTGTTAAACATTAGGCGATTCTGGTATAAAATACGCAAAATAACCTTTAACCGTAATCTTAAAGTATGAATATGGTTTTCAATCAAAAACTTCAATAGGGATTCAAATATAGTAACATGGAATGCATTTTGAATATGTTGGTAAAGATCATTGTAACTGGAATGGAAAACAGTTTCCACGCAATAGCTTTAGACCGCTAGATTAATTGTTGATGTATACATTTATATTAATACAAGAGTTTTTCACGTCAAATTCTTTTCCGATCATTAGAACTTTATTCATTTATTTTTCCAACTCTAATTCTTTGTCATAGTCATCACAGTAAAAATGAAATGTATGTTATAATCCTATAAATATTTAAGACATACCGAATATATTCGGCAACTAAATGTATTTATTTCAAGATTTCTACAGGGCACTGCAAGGGCCGCTGTGTAATATTTGGCTCAAGTGTCTCATAACGGCCAGAGACGTAGTAAGACAAAGAAAAAGAAAAAAAATTCAATCTTTCTTTTAGTTACAAATGATGCAAAGTGGATGATACTTTGACTTGTACATGTGTACTTTAAGATTGAATTTGGGGCTGATATTAACAAGGCATAGGACTGCTGCTACAATTTGGATTATAATCTTTGATGTAAACATATTTTCTACTAGTCCAAACTGAAAACCTTAATTCGTCGTATTGCAACGTTTTTCGTTTGTACCAAAAGTAAATAAAATCCCCCACTCCAAAGTTTATCAGCGTATTTAAAATATGAGCATACCTAAGTTGTTAGGACCGATAAGGGCTTAATGGAAACTCATTTGTTACTTGCATTCAATATCTCTTTTTATCTTATTTTCTGCCACATAACGTTACGTATCCAAAGTGTTTTAGAAAGAATGACTGATCTATAAGTTTATTAAAATTGTATATGGACATGTATAAAGCTCAATGTTTTAGTATTAGTGTTGCATTTCCGTATAACCTCGTGCTTTTTCTGAAGGTAAGGTATTTTGTATAGCCTTCTTTCTCATCTAATTTCTTTGTAATGTTTTCTTTATCAACTACTTATACCCATTGTAGTTAACTAAATTACTGTTTTATAGTCAGTACATGTTCCAACTGCTGCAATGTCAGACTGATTGACTGATAGCTTCACATCGACATACATTCACTGTATTTCAGTAATGGTTTATTATTTTTGCCATAGAGTTCTGGCGTGTTGGCGGGGACATGACAAACCTCGGATAAATTGCATAGTAAATGTAATATCTTTAAACGTTTCATTGACATATTTCAGTTGAATCAACATTACAGATACCCTAGGAACTTTTATAAGTATTCAAACTGTAACGCACCTTTAAATATCTAACGTAGCAACCTCAGGGTCGCACTTATATATCTCTCCGATAGATAAATAAAGTTTTGTTGCAAGTCACCATTGATGTCCTTTTTTAAGATCTTTTTATAAAACATAGGCAAATTGGCAATGGGTTCTGAATCAGAAAAGATAGGAACAATGCAATCTTTATTTATTAATGCAGCAAGTAGATAGATCTCCGGGTTTGTATTTTTTAATTTCACTGTAGTCAAGATATCTTTGGTGTATGTATAAAATATATGTTTGTTGTTTTTTTATCAGAATTGCTGTTAATGAAGTAGAGCTCTAAATTCAGATAAAATTGTTGATTTGTCTTCTGATAGAATGCATTTTTAGAACAACTTATATGTTATATTATAGTTTAAATTGTGAAGAGAAATAATTTCTTGTTTAACAACCCGATCAATTATCCTAGTAAAATTTCTTGATTCCTTAAACATAAAGCTATCATCGTGTGTCCTAACTTCTAAGAAATGTTTATTTCAGTGGCGAGGAAAACCATACCATAAATATTGTATAAATATTATTTTTTCATATTCAACAAACACGTTTAAAGAGTCACCGATTTTTACGTAGGCATGTAAATTTTTAATACGTATTTTAAATATGGAACTTCTATGAAAATATCAACGCTTAAGCCTACGTCACGTTTGTAACCTTTCGTAGTTGATTAATATTGCCGACATACATCTTTTAAGTATAACAATATTATGAAATTTAATACTAATAATACATATTCATTTTTTAACTTCAAAATGGTAATAATTTGAATACCATAGCCTGAGTTTTGACAAAAAGAATTATACAAGGAACTGGATGTTATTTTCCGAGCTCCATCAGGTCTAAGATTGAATTTCAATACTTGGGCTATTGTCAATCAAAAACAGTTTGCACATCGCAATGATATTTATCGGACAGCCTGAATAAGTGCTTTTAAGTTTGTAGCTATCATTTCAAGATAACATATAAGCTGATAAAGGTGTTTCAATCTGAATTTCTCAAATCAGCACAATAGGACCTCTACAATTGAGAAAATAGTACGGCCAAAGCATTGGTAAACTATATTTGATTTCACGTTTTTCAAAAGTTTAGAATAAAGCAAATTTTCTTTATATATATGTTTCAGCCAAATTAATTATATGTTCATTAATACAAGTGTGCTCATGTACGGCGTTACACAAACGAGATACTTCTTTGTTCCAATTGTGTTAAGTGTAATCATAAGCAAGAGTAAATATTTCTATAAGAAACGGATGTTGTGTTCAAAAGAGTGCAAACTAGTTGTTGTTTTAAATTGATTATATTTCGGCAAATAATTTACGTTGACATAATAAATAATTACATAATTGACATTTACGTATTAACTACAAACAATATATTTCCTCCGACTCCAGACACGGATTTCTGGTCATTCTACTTGTCAAGTAACCTTTTCCCACTCCACAGACCTAGATATCTGGTCATAACACCCATGAAAGATTATCAGTATCTTCAATGGCCGATAGTGTACGATATGTCGCTGAAACTAGCTTGTGCTTGGTGGAAAAAGTAGTTCCACACGGGTACTTTTTTATCTTTCTATTAAGGATTTCCAGCATGGCAATATATTTGGATGTAATTTTCTGGGGTTTGAGTAAAACATATCCGACTGTTTTCACATATTTATATTTGATACGATTAAACTCTTTTGCTCCACTGTAAGAAAATTCAAACATATAAATCGACCCTTAAGTCATATTCAAACCAAACCTCGACTACTGGCTTATTCCTGTAGTTTAAACTGTAGTATTGGAGTTGAACGGTTGTACCTCATATCTATAAGCATTTGAGATCATTTTCTTTCATGCTTTTCGATGAAATATGGAGTTTTACCAGTGCAATAACAACAGTGAAAATATCAAAATAAGGAATGAAAATATCAACTTTCAGAACTACTTTTAAAATCCATTGTAGTTACTTCCCCTTGATAAAAACAGAACACTTCACTTTGAACCAGAAAATGTTTGCAAATAAAACATAAAATAATCTTACATAAGTTTAAATAAAGATGTATTTGGAAATTAACAACAGTTTATATGAAAAAAATGGTTATCCCGTTCTTCGAACGTTTTCTCGATCTTGAAGCTGAATGTTCGAACATTTGTGTTCATACCAAACATATAACAGACGAAAACAACTGTTCGAACATAAGTAGAATGTTATATTATCGTTCAAATGTATTTTTAACTGTTTGTCGTTGTAATACATTATACGAATTTCCCGGAAAATTTACTCCACCCACGCCTCAAAAGTTTTCAACAAACTAGCGTGGTCCCCATCATAACCTGTAAATCGACCAGTCCTAAGCAAAACAGACTAATTTCTAAAAATAAGATGACTGAATATCCACGCTTCGCCACTCTTGAAAACATGTTTTTCTATGACACTCGTGAAATAAAATATGACCTTACACTGAAATAAACAAATATATCTTCATTTTCTTCCTCATCAAGTTCAAGTATTAATATTTCCTATAAATATACATTTCAGGATTATCGATTCAAATGATGTCAAGACATCCATTTCCATTGACTATGTTTAATAATTCTTGTTAGCAACTTGGAATGAGTATACGTTTGGAAGTCAATTCCTATGTAAGACGTTGGTAAATTGCCAAAGGATTTTCAGCAAAAAAAACATATATCAGGGAACTACGGCAACCTTGTTTCCGTCGCAAGCAAAATCACTATATATAATCACTGTGACGGTCATAGGGTAAACTAGAGTAACATGAAGAGTTGACTGTGATTTAAAAACTGTCATTGTAAGGAGTAATCTTGCTAAATATGTCTCTGAGAACCTCTGGAGGTAAATGCATTGTATCTAGCCATAGTGGAGGTTATTTCAGAAAGTGTTCAAGTCGGAAAATGTAAATTTTAGAATTAATTGTTGTAATGAAAGGACCACCTACTCCAACATTCCCCTTCCTCGCCTTTGCCACCAATACATACTCATTATTATCCTGCAATCATGCTCCGTCCAGATTTAAACATGTTTCAATGCTTTGGTTTCAAGCCAACTACTAAAACATACGTATTTAACATACATGTAAACTTGTAAAAAACATAACACTTCATTGCCTCAAAAACATTTCAATGCTAAGCGAAACGTGTGGTACTTAATAAATATCACATAAAATGGGCACATCTAGCTGTGTCCTAATTTCTTATCTTATTCATGTTTGCTATATAAACATTGAGTGTGAAGATTTGTCTCATAAACGCCATTCTAACCCTTGCATGGTGGCATAGTTTAATCTTTGCGCTTAAATATGAACTACTTGAAAACTTGATGCCTAAACCTGAATCAATCAGGAACCCCTATGCTGTGAAGGTATTCGCCCCTCATCTAATCCGGATGTTACTTCACACAAAATACTACAAGTACAAAATGGTTATTAAAAAATACAATAAAAATACCACGTTTTTGACCGAGTAAAATGCTGCAAGCTTTATTACAAGTATAGAGATTAATACAATTCTGATGTCATTAACATGAAATGGGAATATCTGATGGAGTTGTTGTGAAAGTCTTAATCGTTGTGATTGAAAGTCCTCATGTTGTGCTTTGAATGAATCGTGTTGGTGTTGTTTATTTATGCATGTTAATGCTGTAAATGTATACGTTAGTGCTTTGTGGTATTGTAAAAGCAGACTATGTAGTGATGTTATGTTGTGATAGTAATGTTGTGAAAGTAGTCGTTCTGGTTTTGTGAACGCAGTCTTGCTGGTGTTGTGGAGGTTGTTATGTTGTTGTTGTGAAAGTAGTCATGCTGGTGTTGTGAAGAAAGTCATGTTGGTGTTGGAGAGTTATCATGCTGGTGTTGTAAAGGAAGGTATGCAGGTGCTGTGAATTTTGTCATGTTGGTGCTGTGAACGTAGTTATGCTGGTGTTGTGAAGGCAGTCATGCTGGTGTTGTAAAAAGATTCCTGCTGGCGTTGTGAAAGTATTCATGCTGGTGTTGTTAAGGTAGCCATGTTGGTCTTATGAAAGTAGTTATGATAGTGTTTTGAAGGTAGTCATGCTGGTGTTGGGAAAATATTCTTGTTGGTGTTGTGAAGGTATTCATGTTGGTGTTGTGAAAGTAGTCATGCTGGTGTTGTAACGGTAGTCATTTTGATGTTGTGAAGGTAGTGATGTTGATGTTGTGAAAGTAGTTTTGCTGGTATTGTGAAGGTATTCATGCTGGTGTTGTGAAAAAAGTTATGCAGGTGTTGTGAAAGTAGTTATGCTGGTGTTGTGAAGGAAGTCATGCTGGTGTTTGCAGGAAGTCATGTTGGTATTTTGTAGGTAGTTATGTGGGTGTCGTTATGGTAGTCATGCTGTTGTTGTGAAGGGAGTCATGCTGGTGTTTAGAAGGTAGTCATACTAGTGGTGTGAAGGTGTTCATGGTGATGTTGTGAAGGTATTCATGCTGATGTTGCGAAAGTAGTCATGCTGATTTTGTGAAAGTAGTCATGCTGTTGTTGTGAAGGTAGTCATACTGGTGTTGTGGAGGTAATCATACTGGTGTTGTGAAGGTAGCATACTGGTGTCGTTAAGGTAGTCATGCTGGTGTTGTGAATGAAGTCGTGCTAGTGTTATGCAGGTAGTCATGTTGGTGTTATGAAGGTAGTTATGCTGGTGCTGTGATGGTAGTCATGCTGGTTTTGCTAAGGTAGTCATTTTAGTCTTGTGAAAGTAGGCATTATATACTGCTTGAAGATTAAATGAACTTATGAACATTGAATAATAGAAAAGAGAGGATGTGCACTTTGCTCTTATTATAAGTCATAATGCTTTAAGTTAACAACTCGCTGTATCGTCGTTTGTTATTGCAAGCCATTTGGCCGTATGTCTAAAATGTTTAGATTTAAAGAATAAAGAAAATAGTTTGTATCCGTTTGAATATTTTTGAATTTTCCACAATAACATATATATGATGATATCCCTAAGTATTCATGAATTAAGTTTTATATTTGTTTGAATCTACTAATTTAAAATATTTCTTTCGTTCAAAAATATTCTATGAAATAAGATAAAGTATACTTATGCGAATATTATGACAGTTGAAGTTAACGTTGGTAACTGTATGTAACTGTAACCGGATTAATTCGAGCATGTCACGGTTTAACTGAGAATTAAATTCCATATTTGCTATTTGACCCCTCGCGCCTTCATAGTGACTGTATCGATTTTCAATTTCAAACAAAAATCTCAATGCTCCACATAATGTCTTATGTATGACTCGTTTTGAAACATATGATCACCTTAAAAGGCCCTCCATTGATTTACACCCTGACGCTCCAACTGGTTGAGCGCCTTTCTCTCTCTCTCTCTCTCTCTCTCTCTCTCTCTCTCTCTCTCTCTCTCTTCGTCAGTATACTCTATAAACAACATGAATGACGAGGACAGTTTTTAGTTAGGTGTGAGAATTGTAGAAATAACCAATATAATGCCAAACAATTCATTTACGATAAAATTCCATAGCAGTTCGCTCGAAATGATACTTCAAATACGATGATATACGAACATAAGTTATTCAACTTTTGTTCGTTTGACAACTTTAATATTATACATTTTATAATTATTTTTATTATACCTCACGAGACCTGCCCATGTTAATTTCTCATATACCCATCTTGGGCAATTTCTTACTGTCACACTGACAGTACCGTTTTGACCGGTTGACATTATTACTGTCACATAGCACGCGCGTCTAAAAATAGGCATGTGGGGTTTCCCAAGTCTGAGATGGTAAGCGCTTATTAAAATGTGTTGTAAATCTGGTACGTTCGTGTTTGCAATATTTCCAAACGACATTTGCAGAATAATGTCAGCTAGTGTAAACAAACAGTGTGTGTCAGTTTCTGCAGAGGATTTGTGTACTCTAGACGATGCTAAGGACTCTAGCAATACAAAGCGGATTGTTAACAGAAGTGTCAAATTGTTCAGGACTTATTTGGGGGCAGAAAACGCCAACTTCGAAGAGATGCCGAAATACGCTCTCAATAATCATCTACGGATGTTCTTTGCATCTATTCGTACTGAAAAAGGCGAAGAGTTGAAGAAATCAACTATGTTCTATGTGAAGTATTGCCTATTAAAGTACCTGAAAGATAAATGTCGTATCGATATTTCGACAGACAACGACTTTGTGGCAGCAATTAAAACCTTCAAGGCGAAATTAACAGATCTTCAGAAGAAGGGAAAAGGGTCGGTAGTTCACAAACCCCAGATTGCAGACTATGATATGAAGCTGATGGACCCTGCCAATGTTGCCTTCAATGTTAACACACCATTCTGTTTACAAAATAAGGTAGGATCAAGCAAAATGGTTGTCAAATACCCTTTGACTATTTTCAAAACTTTGTATTGAAAAGGAAAGTTGTTTGGGCTATAAGTTAGCCGAATAATACCAAGCATGGAAATCAAACCTGTAATGTCCTACTTGCAAGTCATGTCATTGCTGGTTCGTTAACTGCAGAACTAAGCTCTTCGGGCAGCTGATTCACTTCAGAACTTTTTTCCTATAGCCCTGTTCTGGAACATTTATTAAAAACTTGCCCTGACAGTACCATATTTATTATATATGCTAGGTTTGGTTTGACATCATGTATCATCTTTGTCAATGAGGACGGGAAAACCTCAGGGAGAAGAAGAAGACTACATTTGCGGTGGAGGTGGATTCTTTCGGACGAGAATATGTTCGCCAGATTATGGACGAGGCTGAAAAAAAGCATGGGTGAAAAAATAACTCTTTTTATTTTATAAATCAAATTAGAATCTGTAAATGAAATGAACAATTTGTTCGATATAAATGTTCAAATATTAAAGACAAAGTTGACGGAATGTCGTCAACTTCAGAAACTCATTAAGCCATGACGTCACTGGAATGTATATATGACATTGTGTCAAATTAAAATGGTATTCGTGAGGCATTACACATATTTTCGTCTGACAATATGTGTTTTAATTTTCAGTATTGATTCAACACCTGATGACACAATCGGTGAGGCAAGAATGTATGCCCGACCATGTGATGATATGTGTCCAGTGAAATACTTCAAACGGTATATGAGTAGACTTTATCGATGACCTATGGCAGCGGCCACGTGACAGTTTCAACACAACCGATGACTGTTGGTTTTGTAAAAGTCCGCTTGGAAGGATTTTACTTGGTAATATGATGAGTCAGATATCGACAACTGCAGCTCTGTCGCAAAAATACACAAACCACTGTATAAGGGCGACATCCATTTCCGCACTTGATATGGCAGGATTAGAGGCACGGCAGATAATCAGAGCAACCGGCCACAAATCAGAAACATCTATCAAAAGCTATGCATCCAGGCTGACTGAGGGTACAAAGCGAAAGATGTCGGATGCGCTAAGCAGTGCATTTCTTGGCGCAGAACAAAATGCTCCCATGACGTCAGATATATTCCCGAATTGTCAGCGCATGATCAAATATTTTCAGCTGAAAATGACTTTTCAGAAGTAAGCCGACCCATTCCTACACCAGAAGCTGACATGACAACCCATGTGGTGTTCTGGATCAATCATCTGTAACCACTAATGTTAATGTCGACCACAGCACGAATGTTGCACATATCATTCCTGGATCGCCTCAGATAAAAAACATCCCTAATAGGGGTGGTGAACAGGCTTACTATAATGTAACGCCTCAAATGAGCAACTGCAATGTTCATTTTCATTTCCATGGAAGATAAGCCTGTCAGTGTTAATAATACCTAATTATTTCAATGGGAACGTGAAACAGTTTCAACTAGTTTCCATTCAAAACGGACAAATTATTGTGATTTGGTGTTTCCACTGTTGACTGTTGTGTATTATTGAGACGCCTCGGGTAACAGTATTTCCCTCATGTTAACAATATGTACTGTCACACTGAAAGCCATGCAATATTTATATAATATAATATGTAGTGAAATATTAAATAACCACGAATATAAATTAACACTCGCTTTAAGGAACCTCCGCCAAAAACTAACCTAATGTCATAAGCAGTTTTTCCAGTTTCTGTTTAACTTTTCTGCCGCTATTCTAACGGGTCGCTTTCTTGCTTCGTTGTTTTCTGTAGACGCAGTTTTTTCCAGCACTATCTGTATCTCCGATGTTTCCAACGGATAATATTTACATTAGCACTTCATTCGTTAACGATGGTTGTTGTTAATCAATTTCACATTATTTTTGTATAAGTGCAATGGCATTTCCCATCGAAATCGCATGCATTTGTTCGTTACTCATTTCCTGTCATTGGGCGTTATAATACTAATGGGCGAGGCATTTTTACTACGGAACTATTTTTTTTGTAGTAAAATTATTGGCAACCTGCCAATTTGTAGTGCACCCAGCAACGTTCAGAAGAAAGAGCTCAGATCAACACTAAGTCTTTTCGCGTCCTCTGGCTTCCTTCCGCGAAAAATCCCAATGCTAAACACGTTACCCCACCCACCGCCACTGTCGTTTCATCCGATGTTAAATTCCAAAGAAATGACAATACACTTGCTGATTTGTCCAACACCGTATTCCAACATGGTTCATACACCAACTGTTTCTTCAATATAACGCTTAACGAGCAAATTGACTGGAATTTCTCTCAAATTTGAAAACTCGTGACTAGCAAACGCTAGTTTCGCGTATTATCGCGAGATATAATTAAAACTTTGTAGGTGGCGATATTTTTGTTGTTGACTTGTTATTGTTAAATTTTCATAACTCCAGTTGTACTTTTTTAGCTGTAATACAGTTATAATACGTTGTTAAAATATACTTTTACTTGAAAATATAGAAATCAAACCCATGAATAAGGAACTATTTTTTCTGCGCATTCATTGTTTTATAGATTTAGGTTACTAAAGCTGTACGAATTCACCCACCGTTAAGAACAATAAGAGAAAGAAAAAAGAGAAAATGTTCTTGAGTAACCGATTTATTTTAGCAGAAATGTAAATTGTAATAAATGTAAATTTAACTATGAAACTTTTGAACAGCCCCATTGCATACCATACCCCAATAAAATGCAAAAAAATCGAATTTTAATCCTTAAAAGCAGGACGTCCGGTAACTCTTATATACGAAGTTTGAACCTTTGCGGACCTGAATTGACCATCGGTTCTTTGTTGAAGAATTATTATGCATCCAAGTGTTCAATTCCATCTCGGCAAATCGTCCGTTATCAGTACTACATCACCGTTTTAGGAATTTTATTTATACCATATTGTATTTTAATTCGATTTCACTATCCTAGATTGAAGAAATACTTATCCCTCCTTATTTTCAAAAAAAATATTAGTGTCTTTTAGGCCATATTTCCAGCAATCTCATTTCGTAGCCTATCATTCTGACAAAAATATATGTCATCATGCATTTCTAGTTCTGGCACTCCAATGTTTAAAAACAATACATTGGTGGTATACGTGTAATGGAAGGTTCTATGTAACCCCCAACGAACACCAATAGACTTAAGTACATGGCTGCTTCTGCTTCTATCCAAATTGTATGAAATTGAACATTACTCAACTGATTTCTTCTTATTGATTTTAAAATCGTTTCAATAATAATAAGTAAAAAGGTGACTGCTATACGTACGAAATATAAATGGACGGACCAACGGGTGGTCTGGGCAGACAGACTGTGACAAAAGTAACAAACAAAGTCTTCGTATAGAAACCACTTGTAAGGGTTACAGTTATTCATATTTCTTTTTCACTGGCGTTGATGAAGTCTGATAGGAATGGATCAACATAACACAAAATGTTGGTTATGAATATAATAGCTATTTTCTTGATTTAATCCTATTTTTATCTAAAAAAAAGATATATTTCGAACACAAGACATTTTAATGAACATGGGAATATTTTATGCACCTAATGCGCGTGCGTTTTGCAGCAAACTCCATGCAGCTGAAGAAATACTTATCCCTCCTTATTTTCAAAAAAAATATTAGTGTCTTTTAGGCCATATTTCCAGCAATCTCATTTCGTAGCCTATCATTCTGACAAAAATATATGTCATCATGCATTTCTAGTTCTGGCACTCCAATGTTTAAAAACAATACATTGGTGGTATACGTGTAATGGAAGGTTCTATGTAACCCCCAACGAACACCAATAGACTTAAGTACATGGCTGCTTCTGCTTCTATCCAAATTGTATGAAATTGAACATTACTCAACTGATTTCTTCTTATTGATTTTAAAATCGTTTCAATAATAATAAGTAAAAAGGTGACTGCTATACGTACGAAATATAAATGGACGGACCAACGGGTGGTCTGGGCAGACAGACTGTGACAAAAGTAACAAACAAAGTCTTCGTATAGAAACCACTTGTAAGGGTTACAGTTATTCATATTTCTTTTTCACTGGCGTTGATGAAGTCTGATAGGAATGGATCAACATAACACAAAATGTTGGTTATGAATATAATAGCTATTTTCTTGATTTAATCCTATTTTTATCTAAAAAAAAGATATATTTCGAACACAAGACATTTTAATGAACATGGGAATATTTTATGCACCTAATGCGCGTGCGTTTTGCAGCAAACTCCATGCAGCTGTTACCTCCAAGTGACCAAACTTGTCTCAAGCGGAGGAATAGATTAAGAAAGCACTAAATATGAATGAAATAAAATGAAAATTTGTTGATTTCAATGCAATATCGTTTAAAATGCACCTGAGGTAACAGTGAAGTAAGGAAATAAAATACGATGTAGCACTGAAATCGCCAGATATTCTCAATGGAATTTCACTATAATGAGTTCAGTGAAAAACTTAGTGTGTCAAACTACTTAAACCAATTTTTGCACCCTTTTACATATCAGATATTACTTGCAAATGATTGTAAAACGTTTGTACCGCGTCCTTTTACCAGCGTTTTTGTCCTTCTTTTTTGCTCTTTAAGGAGTCATCAAAATAAATATGGTCACTCACTTTTTCGATTGTACTGTCTACAGTGTTAATTTACTTTTAAAATGACATTCTTGTGATAAATTAAACATTTACTTTAGACCAATACAGAACATAGTTTTGATGCTTTCAGTGGTCGAACCTGGAAAATGGAATTTGATGAATCTGGAGATACATTACCTGAAAGGAAAGAGCTAAGAAGCCATGAGAGTCGATGGAGATGTATTTGACCAGTGCGTCTGAATCGAAGAAAACACAAGTCAGCTATTATTGTGAGCCATGTTTAGAAGATAAAATTAAGTTCAACACGTGGTTAAATGCAAAGATTGCGATGAGATGCTTTGCTCTGATTGTGCCCGAGTTCATAAAAACTCGAAGATGTCTAGAAATCACATCATGATAGTTAAGACATATCATATACGATATTTTGCGATTGCAAGTGTTGTATGCACCTACAATTAGTTTGAGTGGTTTAAAGTACATTAATGACATATTATGGCCCAGCATGTCTGACTGAATTCAATTCGTCATACGCCAACAAAAAATCTGAAGTTTATGGCCAAGGTCACCGCTTAGGTTTGTTTTATATACATAAAGTGTCAAAAAGTCCGAATACATAATGTGATACAAAAACCAAGTTATTACACATTATACTATACACTCTCGTAGGCAAAATGTAGTGCATCAGAAAGGTCTCGTGTTAAATGGGAAATGCTATATTGGAAACAAGAGTTTCCAGAGGAAACTTTCTAATCCAGCTTGGTGACCCCAATCAAAACTTATATGCGGCTTGTCCGGGAGACGAACCTTTGTATCTTTGACTGAGACTGTATCAAATGTCATACTTTAAACCTATAAGTTTGTTATAGATAAAACAGGCCCCAACATATGACGTAGTATAGATTCGAAAACAATTTAAAAATCATCTCGTTTAAGTGGTCTCATGTGCAGGTAAAACACTTTAACAAACTGTCATAATAACATTAGTGTGCATTATCAAATGTGTCCATTATTTGGTTTCTTTCATCTAGAAATAGGATCCTTTTCTTTTGTCTGATCTTTATGACAACTTAAACAACTTATTTTCCAGAAAGCACAGGAACAGCATTAGCACGCACACATGCAACCTTTAGTAACTTTCATCTATGTTTCCATGCCTGAAAAACTACTCACTGCTAAGTAAAAATACTGACCATAAGTAAAACATTATTACCAGACGTGATCTACCCTCTGCATTCAGACGTCCCCAGATCATAACTGATATTCACTTTTCCTCGACTGTCGGCATTACCGAACAATGCGTGTGACGCTCACGAGGCCGGTGCCACACACGCTGGCGTCCGTCAACATTCCGAAGGTTAAAACGCGACTCGACACTGAACAACACAGTCCGCCACTGTGCTCGGTTCTAGCGTGCATGTTCGTTACTAAATGCTAGCATGGTATGTATGTGCCGGTCTTGTAAGCTTTGTTTCTTCACCGGAACTCGTGATTTAAACCAGGCAGCGTACTTTCGGTTACGGATAGTTTGGAATGAAACAGGTCTCGCGCCTGGACTCCGCCTTGCCATAAGCGTTTGACCCATCGCAACACTTGACAAAAACCTGTTTCTAACGACATTTACTTCAAGGTATCGGTCTTCCTGGCCAGAAGTGGCTTTGGGCCGCCCTGACCGCGGCATATCACAAACTGCCCCTGTCGCTTGTAACCATTAGCATATCTAAGCAATAAAGCGTTTCATTTGAAGCGCCTTGCAATGCTTTTAACGTTCCATCTCGCTTCTTTAATACTTATGTGAAAACTTACAGAAACAAGCTCAATAGCAAAAAAAGTTTAAACATAAACCCGGTTTAATGGCATTGGGTAAACGCCAAAGACATAGAACAAAAAAAAATCACAAACAAGAAACATGGATAAACAGCACAAAACTCCACAAACAGCACAGTCCATACATACTATATATAAAAAACTAGGTATGTTTATCAAGGATTGTTAAGTACCTCCTTGGAACAGTCAGTAAATCCTATAGCACGTTACCGGTCGTCGTCGGAAAACCTGTTACGATTCATTCCTACCTTAAATGCTGTTTGGACGTACACAATTAAAATAACTTGTGCCTAATTCAAAATGAAATCCTCATTTTGTAAAACGGAACCAATTATGCGAACATAACAAGTTATACAATTTTTCCGTAAATCTGAAAAACACTTGCATTCTGTGAGTTTTGACTGTTAACCCCTATCCATTTCTTACGGTATTATCTTAAAGTAAATGACCAATGAATAGTCTTTAATATACATGCAGTTGTTCAAAATAAAAAAGTATTTTCACAAAATAAATACAATTATTTATGAATATTTAAAGTGCCTGAAGGGAACACGTTGTCGCATAACATTGTTGGCCGAGTATCTAAACTTGATTCCTTTGCGTGTTTTCAGGATTACATTTATGTGTTATGTATTATATGGTATAACATATATTTCTTCCAGGTGCACATTAAGCAATGTCGGACATGTTTACTTTTAGCGATGCCGACCGTTACAACAATATATTACAAATGCTGATACGATGTTGTGCTACGGTCATGAAAAGGCTTCTGCCAATGTTTGTGTCTTCACTTGGCTACACATGTGTGGATCAATTCCTTTCAAGAGAAAAGGCTCATATATTAAAGATGCCTTCTGCTTCTTTGCAAACAAACCAAGCCATATTATATCCGCCATCTGGGGCACAAACACAAATCGAGGAATGGGACATGTCCTTACTAAGTTGTGTGTTTACTCAAGTTCAAAGGAAGCTCTTGTGCAATGAAATCGCAGATCCAATGGATCCAGTTCTTATGCAATACAAACTCGAGGTGCTTGCAACAACAGTTGGTCAACAATACGAAGACAAACTTTACCCTAGGTCCGGAAAGCCAACAGAGGTGAACACATGGAATATGTCCTTATGCTCTTGTCTTTTCTCGGTGTTGTGTCCAAAACCACAAACATTATATGTTAGATTGGCAGAGTCCTTCAATGTTTTGAGAGAGATGAGGAACACTCTTTGTCATTCAGAAAGGCTAGAGATGGAAAATGAAGTTTATGAAGAACACATGCTTGTTTTAAAAGAGTTCATTTCCTCGGGGCTGACATATATTGGTGATGTTGCTTTTGAAACTGAAATAAAGGAGGACTTGGATGACATTGAACATGGAAAAATGAGAAGTTATGTTGCGATTGATCATAAGCATCTTCAAGAGTCTTATAAAAGTGAAAGAGTAATTTATCAAAGGTTGGACAGCTTAGAAAAGGGTAATGAACTGTTTGCAGTAAGAATAAAAGAATTGTAAAATATCAATCAATTACTTTTAACTATCTAATCTTTGAGGGGTTGCACACGCTTAAATCGTTCAGAATGCAACAGTTTATACTAAATTTAGCCAGATCTTTTCTGGGGGAGGTCGCCCAAGTTCACACATTACATTAAGATCATATTATTTCAGCTCCGGTTGGAGGAGGTGCATAGTTATAAGTTCTAGGTGCGCCCCTCTAACCTCAAGGCCTTGATCAACCCCTGCTTCCAATTAATGTCTGACAAATATTCAATGTTTTGGGCGAGTGATGAAGGTGAATAGGTTATATATTCTTCCTATAAGGGAAGGGGAAAACAATCGATCATCATAAAAATCGTAATGTAACAATATATACCTTAATTGCATTTAGAGTTTTCCCTTTTAATTTCAGCTGTGCAACAACTCACGTATCAGCTAGAGAACGACCAAGGTACACAATTTACTGAGATATATAATCAAACTTTAGAGATAACTTGATATTTCCTGAAATAACGTACTTTATGAAAAACTTGCAATACCTATTTTGAGATTAATTTTAATAACATGAAAATAAACTTGAAAAGAAAAAAATGGGTACTTTGGGTTGGGGATAAAATGAACTGCTTTCCGTCCATATTGATAATTAATTCATTTATTTAAGGCGAGATGACGCTTTCGTTGTTTTTCAAAAAACTGAAAGATGACCAAAAAAATATCCTCTATTCATCTTTCGTGGACGTTTTTACGCAGCTTGTAGAAAAAAATGCTCCTGAAATTGTTGGAGAAATACATCCGGACATGAAAGATTTTATTATCCATGCCATTTTTGAGACTTGGAGGATTTTTGACAATCCTTATGGTATGTATGCTCGCGAGGATTTCAAAAATACTACTCAGGTTTTGGTAATGATCACTTGTTATTATTTTGTTTTAAAAAAGCGCTGTTAAATGAAATATCAACTGCTATTTTATTCTTTATCAAAAGTAATGAGACAAGTTAGTTGTACAACATTGTTATTACGTCAACATGTAATTATCTAGTGAACTGACGTCAACAACAACGACTAAACTGTAGTTTTATTAAGAACGAAAACATTGTGTTGCAACTATTTTATAATCAGATATCCATTTAATTATGTCAGGATGGTACAGCTCTGGCTACTTTAGTTACACTTCATGTTTGAGTTGACATGCTGGCCTTATGAAATACTGTGATATATTATTAGCGGGAGGATAATTGAAGTACAACGATAAATTTCAATATTTTTTAATACGAAATGTCAAGAAGAAGTAATAAATTCTCATTATCGTTAGTCAGACATAAACATAAAAAGCCTCACATTGAAGTCTGATTACTCTAACGTTGGTCGTGCTGAACTTACGGCCCTTCGCATTATCAAGAAAAAAAACATTTGAGTCCTTTTCTAGTCAAATTTGGTAAGAATTTCTTTCGAATGAGCAATTTTAAATCGTACAGTATAGTGCACGGAGCACGAATGACAACTAGTGGCCTTACTTATAAGGTTCTTGGGCAAATTCAAAGTAACTTGGAGCATTAATACATTGCATTTTCATATTGTCAACAGCACAGGATTTTGTTTCTCTTTGAACAAGTGTTGCAAATTTATCTCCCTTTTTTGAAAAATTGACACCTTTTGGCCGAAGCTCTTTTTGCTTGAAATGTCATCTTTAGCCTTTTGGTTTTTCCATATACGTAACATCTTAACTATTGAGAGACACCAGTATTTGAATGCGGCTCAATTAGATTTCAATTATTTTACGCCTGCTGAATAGGTTAGGAAAATATTTGATATAATAATAATGGTTTTCGATTGAAGGGCAATAACTTTAAAATGAACAATGCAACATGACTATCTTTTCAAACTTGAACCGGATGGAATGACCGCAACAAGAGTGTTAAACTTTGGCTAAGATTGAATGCAAATTGCTTAAAGAGCAAATAATGTGAACATTTTATTTTTTTTCTATTTAAAAGCGAATAACTCAAAAGTGAAAACTCCAATCTGGCTTGGTGAGGATGTTATTCCCATGAACAATGTTTTGTAAATATTTGAATAGATTTGCTTTCGGCTTAGTGAAGTTGGTTTCTGCCCAGACATTTGCCAAATCGTTCAGGGTAAACCTTTTCGGCTAGGTGTATAGAAGAACTATGTCCATGTTTTACAATTTCAAGGGTCATAACTCGATATTGGTCGAAATAATTACAGATTCTATAGTCAACTTAAATCTACTTTTAATTTGATTTTGTAGAGGGGAGGCATATTACAGGAGCCAAACGAGAGTGCCTGAAGATACAGCTCAACTTTAACAATGCCGTTTGGATGTGGAAGTTCATCAAATGCTACATATCAGGGACTCTTGACTCTTCATTGGAACCAATCCAAACACTTTTAAGGACCAAAAAAGAATTTGAAAACTTGGAAATGACAGTCGTCCTTCCGGATGTGTTTGCTGCTTTAAACATATCAGGTACCTGAAGTATTTTGTAGCTTAAGTGAACAATTGACAAATCTTCGTCCGTCGCAAGTCTGTTGTCGCTTGCTTTAAACGACATGTGGCAAATTTCGATGAAACTTCGTATGAATAATCATCATTTCTATCGAAATTGCTAATACAACGTTATTACATGCAGAACTTTGCATCTAATTGTATAAAACTGGTTAACGCTTTGGTTTGGTCAAAGTTAGCCAAAAAGTTTATTGATTGGCCAATAATTATCAATTAATTAATTTTGAATATTAAAAAACTTATCTAAGGTTAGTGTTTAAATGCAGGAAGCAAATACTTTATCGCCTCCAGCCCTTTGGATATCCATCAGTCTGAAGTACATTTTGATATATATGAAAACAAGACGTTTTGTCATACAAACTCTCTTTTTGCACAAAATATATAAACGATGAAACCTTAAGATTACATGCAAATCTCTTGTGTGAAACATAAGGTATATTCAGTTGGAATTCTATAAAATAACACCCCTCAGAGTTGAATTTTACCCATTTAACGGGCGATTAAAATTTTCAGCCGACACATGACACATTTTGTTATTTAATATTTATTACCAATATGATTAATACCTTTAAACAAATGTACGTAGTACACATAATGCCAACTTAGGCCTTTCCGCTGAGTGATTTCTTTCTCGGACGGAAATCTAAATAAAAGCGGATATTTCATTAAATTATTGAAATAATATAAATGTAAGGACCAATGTTCATTTGTGGGGCATTTACGCGATCTTGAATGCCCTAGGCCAAACTGGCAAGAGCGCTTTATCGGAATTGCCAGTTTAACCTAAGGCATTCCAGATCGCATAAATGGCAAAGAAAGCTTATTTATACTCGCACTCGGGCCTTGCCCTTTCGGCGAGTGCTCCGTTAAGATTGTAAGTCATTTTTAGTTTTTTTGGAGTCAAGTGCGTTCCCACTAGACCAAGGAACCGCCACTGGCAAAGAAATGAATTTCCATATCGAATTATTGGATTTGACAGTTTGACCTGGGACATTATGATCGCTTAAATGCAATCGAAATGAATTTCATAATTCATATTTTTATTCAGTTTATATCAGCAGTTTATATATTCACTGCGTCTTTTGACAAAAATGGTCTTTATGTAACATTTTATTAAAATTGCTATGATACCTAGGCTGTTCAACTCAATTTCTGATGTGAAACTACATCGATCGATAATAATGTAACTTCAAGGGGTTTTAAACTGCAAAAATATATCGTGTACGATAATAAAATATTTATTGTAGTTGTTTTTTTGTTCCAATAGACTGCAAATTACTTTTACTAAGGTGAGAAATTAAGGTCCAATTCTGATCTCATATGTTCCACACTAACGCTTGCTCAACGTGTGCACGTTCTCCTTGCGTCATTCAAATGAATACAAAGAATTCTTTGCCATTACAACGAAAAGGGAAAAAACTTTGACATTATCATTTTAAAACACCTAGAGCATTGATAATTGATATATAGCATGAAATAGTGGCACTCCAACAAAATGTTTAAATTATGACCCTGGTGTCAAACTTCGTCTCAGGTGTCACCAATTTTTTTTTTGAACAAATCAGTGATCCTTAGCAAATGGGGACTACCTTAACAACTCTGACTTTTCTTACGCGTTGACGACAATCACATGAAACAGCATGAATTTTGCAAACTTATTTTCTTTGTTTTTAACCCGATGTTTTTTTTATTTTTTTATTTTTAAAATGTGATAGGTAATACTAATATGAGCTATTTTTGGCTTCCTGAAATTTAATTTAGGAATATGTTTTTTCTGCATTTAAAGTAAAGTTTTCTAATGGGATTCCCATTGGAAAATAGGCTTCCCATTGGAAAATGGTTTTTCCAATTGGAAAATCAGCCCAACATTTTTTGTTGGAAAATTCTCCAACATTTTCAAAAAAGAAATTAGTGATCAATAACAATCATTATCATTAATGGTTAAAATGTTATCTAGAAAAAGTGCACAAAAGTAAGATCCCATTACCCGAAAAAGAGATATTTTGACTATCAGAAACATTTTTTGACACGTAACCAAGCGAAAATTCACTGCCAGGTCATGTGACCGCAGTGATTTTTTGAATGTCATATAAGGGCAAATAAATGCTATAATACTTTAGCTTAATCATGACGTGATTGCCTCCCGTATACACATACAGCAGTGACGTCACTAATCAACGTGTACACAAAAACATCAGACGACAGGAATTGACAGGGGCTGCCATATGATATTTATATAATATTTGTTCAAATAAGTAAGCTATAAGATCAAACAGGCAGGCTAGAATATTAATTGTTAGGTGTTTAAAACAAACATCAACACTTTTATGCATTGTTCGGTCATTTGTCTTGGAAAAATGCCTTTGCTGTAACATTTAAAAGTCAATATATTGATTTCGAATAATAATAGCATTACCTAACACTATTTATTTTTTAAACTCAATAAGCAGAAAGTTGTCTTATCATTTAATATACATGTCTAATTTTGAATACAGCATACTGAAGCCTTTTCATATATGTATCAACATCCTCTGTCTACGAATCACGGTACACAACAAAACTATAATTAAATAGATTCAATAAATTGGAGTTGAAGGTATGTATGAACAGAGAAAGCTTGTTTGTTTCATTGTATGATCGTTATGTATTTCACCGAGTGAGCAACATAAGCTATTTTTCACAAGTGGCATATTTACTTCAGTGTTCAATAGGTGAACAATATTGCAATCTAAAAAAGAAATAAACATTTTTTATTCTTTGCTTAAAAAGGATTTTAAATGAGAGTTAATTGTAGTTATTCAGAAAAATGGAATGTCGTTTAATATTTGACGCAGCCCCGTGCGTTCTGACATATGATTTTGTAGCGGTGAGCGTGCTAAAATTTCAAAACAGTGAAAATTATCAAAATGTTATTTCACTGTTTAAAACAAGTAAATATAATTTGTATTTCACTGAAAAATCTCCCAACCCGATTCCAAAGAAATACAGCAAATCAACAGGTTTCTTACTGGAGCTCTTTCGAAGCTCATTTGAAGCGGTTTGCATAGTTTTAAATGCCTTAACATTACCGTAAAACGTATAGTTGCATTACAATGTTATTTTCGCTCTTGAAAAAGCTCTAACCTGGCATAAAAAGATAATTAAACAAGTATTGGCAATTGAGCGATTGAATATGATTTGATATTCACTGACAGAAATTCATATTGACCGAGGTGCAAAATATGATTATCAGATCAGGCTAACCAATTAAATGTTTTAATTATATGAAGAATTATTTTTAAAACGCCACCTTTTAAATTTCATATATTGACATAATTATAAAGACTCAATTACACTTAAGTTAATGATACTGAATAGTAAAATTGTTAATTATTGTATCTGAATAAGGCTGCAATGAAAAAAGTTCAAAAGGAAACAGTAGGTTCAGTAATTTTAGAATAACTTTGTCAATTGTCAAGCACTATGAATCAAATTAGCTGCAATAATGTTGATTAAATTGTACAGACATATCTGTATATATGATATTTTGTGTCATTTAAAACGTATTTCAAAAATTGCGAAGATTTAAATGATAAAGCGTAACGACACATTTTTGGCATTTTGTGTACATTTCAGCTGTACATTTTTACCAAGACAGCAGAACAGATTGTTTTTCTTACAAACTTATCATATCACTTAACTGTTAAAAGTGAAAACATAAATATTTTAATACATATAATAAAAAATGTCGTTTTATTGTGTCCCAGGCGTTAACAAATATTTTTTTCTCTAAAACCGCCGACTTCTTGTATTACCAATTGGACCATGTATGAAGATCGATATAAATTCCAGTATTTACCTCGCCTGTCATCAACAGTGACCTGATTACCTACATTTTTGTTTATGAGCATTGATACGTAAGTGAGTGTTGTAGGGCCATGTTGGCCCTTTTGTTTCCAGAGTCACACAAAGCGGTTTATTAACGTTGTCAGTCGGAACCATTGTATCCACACGATGCGGTGTAATTGGAATAAAATCAGCATAACTTAGTATTTTATATTTTCAGGTAAACCTAAAGAGATTGACTCTAGCATTACGATGTGCGTATTGGAATTGTTGAACCAAAGGTTGATTCCATTAGAAGAAAATCAACAGGACGACAGTGTTTGCAAGAGTCTTCCATTGAAGTTGGCGAATATTCAGCATGATGTAGAAAATGCAGAGTAGGTCCATTGTGTAGTGTTCCGCCATTTTTTGTATATATATTTTGTGATGGGACAATATTTACATTAGTCTTCAGGCCGGTTTTCAATGTGAATGTGGTCCGCGTTCTCCGTCAAAATACGTAAAGACAAACACAAGATATATCGCTGGGTCTGTTCAATGTGTCTGCATCAAGATGCAATTCGTACACCCTGGGTTTCGCGCAGTGTGTGAACTTCGCTGCCCGGACCAAAAAGGAACTGCGCTTGGCTTTAAAAACAGTAACACAGCCAAAACCTTTATTAAACGAGCAACTAGTATGCCGGAAAAGCATTTTTGTTCAACTTGAATGATTTACACAATTGAATTGATACAATTTATTAAATCAAATTTTAAGAAATAGAAATAAACACTTTCTTCTCTTGGGAATAAGGACTAGTTAAATACCAGATGATATTTCTACTAAGGCTACGATTGCTCCTATATTTAGAGGGCACATGGAATACCGTTAAAGTTTTAGATACGAATTTATGATACGTGTGGCTTACTGACGCATACGGTAAGTTGATGGAAAAGAGGCTGTATGCGTTATGAGAAACTATTTCAAAGGTATATGTCTTGTCCTAGTTGTCCAAGTATTTAATCCCTCTGATCAGAAATATTGCACATATGGTATTAAATTAACTGAATCAAAACTGAGTACTGTTCTTGGAAAATCAAGTGTGTGTACAATGTGAAATGTATTACTACGCCATCAATGATGCCATATATGTGTTTAAATTTATTCGTTTTAATCGCCTAAAAAGTAAGAACCGGTAATTTTGAAGATTGCATAAAAGATAATTTAAAATAAAAATCAGTGGAACGCATGACATTTAAATGAACATAAGAATATTTTATGCGCCTACGGCGCGTGCGTTTTGCAGCAAACACCATGCAGCTGTTACCTCCAATGGATAAAACGTGTCTCAAGCGGGAAATAAAATTAGAAAGCACGAAATATCAATAAAATAAAAAGAAAATGTGTTGATTTCAATGCAATATTGTTAAAAATGCACCTGGGGTAACAGAGAAATAATAGTTTTATTGCCAATAAATAAAATACGATGTTCCACTGAAATCACCAAATATTTCCATTGAAATTTTACTTTAATGAGTTCAGAAAAAAAACTATTTGTGTCAAAGTACTAAGACCAAAATTGGAAGATTTGTCTGCACCCTTTTACATATCATCAGATATTACTTGCAAATGATTTTAAAACGTTTTAGCCGCGTTCTTTCACCAGCGTTTTTGTCCTTTTTTCTCTTTAAGGAGTCTACCAAAATATGGTCACTCACCTTTTCGATTGTACTGTCTATGGTGTTTATTTACTTTTAAAATGGCATTCTTGTGATGAAGTAAACATTTACTTAAGACCAATACAGAACATAGTTTATCTGCTTTCAGTATTCGAACCCGGAAAATGGAATTTGGTGAATCTGGAGAGACTTTACCTGAATCTGGACAAAATATTTCGAAGGCTGTGTCCTTGCAACTACGTGAACAATTTTTTGAGGAATATTCTATTGACGAAGCCGGAAAAAAGGTTAAAATTTTGATACAACAAGAAACGCCCACTGAGGAATATACTGTTGACGAATCCGGAGAAAAGGTTAAGGCCATATTGGATAAAGATGAAAAGCACATCGAAACGTTTACGATTGACGAATCTGGACAACATATTAAAGCTGTGAAGCCTAGAGAGTCGATGGAGATGTATTCGACCAGTGCGTCTGAATCGAAGAAAAAACATGTCAGCTATTATTGTGAGCCATGTTTAGAAGATAAAGGTAAACTTCCACCCGTGGTTAAATGCAAAGACTGCGATGAGTTGCTTTGCTCTGATTGTGCCCGAGTTCATAGAAAGTCGAAGATGTCTAGAGATCACATTATGATAGGTAAGATATATCATATACGATATTTTGCGATTGTAAGTGTTGTATACCCTTACAATTAGTTTGAGTGGTTTAAAGTACATCAATAACATATTATGGTCCAGCATGCCTGACTGAATGAAATTTCGTCATACGCAAACAAAAATCTGAAGGTTATGTCCAAGGTCACCGTACCTACACATCCTTGATAAACATACCTAGTTTTTTTTATATAAAGTAAGTATGCACTGTGCTGCTGGTGGAGTTTTGTGGTGTTCTTCCATGTTTCTTGTTTGTGATTATATGTTATATGTCTTTGGAGTTTATCCAGTGCCATTAAACCGGGTTTATGTTTAAATATTTTGCTACTGAGCTTGTTTCTGTAGCTTTTCGCATAACTTATGTTACTGGAGATCAATCTTCCCAAATCACTCTTAAAATCATTATAATCATAAAGCGCTGTTGAGAAACGCCTGTAATTTTCGTCGTTGTAAAAATCATTAAAGTCCCCGTTATCTATGTTTTGGGTGATCCTGTAGATTGAAATCGTAACATCCGATCAGTGTTCATTTAATATTGCAAGCACTCCAATACAGCTCATAAATAGTTCAGAGTTTGAAACTGACTGTGATATATAGTATAACATCCGTTCACAGTCCTGAGATGTACCAAAAACTAACGAAAACTGTAACCTTAAAGTGATCAGTTTTTGGCAACTGTATTTGCTGGCACCGAAAACAATTTGATGTTGCGGGCAGGGCCGTTTCGGTTATTGGTTTTGTCTTGTAGTTCCAAGACATTGCTGTAGCCTGTAATGGTATTGATATCAGCTTGCTTTTCATAAATATGAATTTCTGCGAAAACCAATAAGTCTTACGAGGTGCAGATTAAATCTTTTTCAATATCTTGCACTTATCTTGCACTAATAAGCATACATTTTAACGTCTTGCATGTAAGTTGGTCATCGAATCAGTTGAAAAGCCCTCTTAAAAATCGTCTGTTATAGTCATGTCAATTCTTTTTGAACAGGAGATGTTGTGTTGTCTTTTGCATCAAATTGTAGAGTCTGTTTCATATACCAGACCACCACTGGACTTGTGCTGAATGAACACCACACACTGCTGCTCATCAATTATCAAGCCATGTACCTTGTATAAGGAAGTGACGGTTTTTGCGAGAATAGTTTCCATTTTTTTGCAGTCCAGCTGACCCGTTTGAATATGTTGAGAATAAAACGTCGACACGTTTTATTGGCACTACACTTTCCACGAGTGTCATTTACAAGATCCCCTTGAGCATCTATATTTCTGACAATCATCACACTGGAATTTGCAAATATCAAAAATAGAGTTGTTTTGTAGAGGTTCTGGTTTTCTTTTTATTCTATTAAGCGTCTCATTCCATAAAGTTCTTGCTACTGTGCTAATCTAGATGAGCATTTGCTGCAAATACAATCAATTTAACGCATGTCTACTGTAGTGTGGATCTGTATAGTCGATGGCCCTGTCTTGTAGTATTGTGATGTCTAAAGGTGTATTGCGCCTTTCTTATTCGATTAAAGAGTGCAGCGAAATTTGAGCAATCGTTTTGTCGCACGATCCTCTCTTGTTTAAAGATGTTGAACGAACTTTGCTTTGAAGATCCAGGCGACGCATAATGCTAGCAGGGAGCTCATACTTTTCAATAGGGCGCAACTGAGAGAGATTCACAAAAGCGAAAACTGTGACACTATCAAATGGGCCAGCTGATTGCAAATCATCTGTTGAAATCTTCGATCTACGTAGTTGAACACTAATTAAAGGAATTTCATCTTTGAAGTCTAATCTGAGGTAAAATAATTGAACTTAAAGCGATTGCAGTAAGATTCTTGAATTATTTAACTGGCGAAAATAGCGCCTTGGCCCTTTATCTGTTGATCTTAAAATCGATACCGATCTACAATAGGGATTTATAGGTCCCACCAAGTTTGAGAACCGTAGGTTCAAGCATTTTCGATATCGATCGTACTGAGTACAAAATCACTGTCGTCATAATTATGTCAGTACGTAACAAGTAGTTATTAATCAGACAACGTTTGGTTTATCGACAGACTGACCGACATTCAAAGGGGTTAGGGTTGGACATATCAAAATATAAAATATATTGTGAAAATGCGTCGCCCAACCTTTGGATTGAGTGAAATAGTACTTTTACCAGAAATGTTTTTGCCACATACATATTCTATTGTAACCTCGTTCCTGAAACACATAGGTGTAGCTTTACCCCACATTCACGGTATTCGTCCAATCAAGCTTCCTCTGATTTTTTTTCCATTTCAAAAGGGTCTGCCGTTTGCAAGTACCTGTACAGGGTGCCAAACTCTGACTAAGCCAAAGCTTTCCATAAGTGGAATAAAATCCTAAACGTGTATAAATACGAAGAGGAGTATTTCAAGGGAATGTGTTAGAGATGATCACGATAATCATTTTGTTATATTTAACGAATGTTTGTAAAAGAACTCTCAATTTGACATGTAAGCTCATTTGGTATCGTGCATAAGTACTAAACAGAAGGTCGTTGGTTCAAGGCCCAAACCTGACGCATTTCTCCATGACAGTGTTACTGTCATAACATGCGACATAGTATATCGTGCGCACGACTTAGTAACTCATGCGCACGACTTAGTTTGTCCTGCGCACGACTTAGTATTTCATCCGCACGAGATCAATAAAAACATACACATGTCACCTCTGTGCCACCGTAAGAATGACATCAACTGTAGATAGTTTATGTTCTTAATAATAGTTCAATGTATGTGAAATGCACTTAATCAACAAAGTCAAGTCTGTCCAATCGATAACTTGCCTTAATTCAAAAATCAAACAATCCAAACCTGCCATAAAATTCAAATTTATTTCACATTGAATATCATTCAAGAAATAATTGTATTATTTGTTTTAATAGTCAAAACATGGTGAAATACAATCAAGTAAGTTTTATGCTACATTTTTTAAGCACGCTGGTAGATGCCTTACGACTTTAATTTATAGTGTTTTTTTATTGTGTTTTTTCCACACTTAAATATATATTCTGAAATTTAAACAGTTAATATACTTTTCTTTATCTAGCACTACATATCTCGAACATTTAAGGGGGCATCTACTTTCAATCTTTAAAAAGATATATGTATTATTATGTATAGTGCATTTGAATTGAATGATTAAAAACAAGACAAAAACATATGATTTGTGTAAAGATAAGAAATATAAGCCATTAAAAATAGGGTTTTTTATTAATAGCTTCTTGGCCACAAATTACCCAGTAAAAGGGACAAACAACCCTTTTTTCTGTACACTAATCATATGTATTTTACCTCAGATTTTTTATATACTATGATTTGGAAGCAATTGATCTTTTCTTTAATAGAGCAACAACCCGATGATCTAATCAGCATGAAGTTCACACCAGCCACAACCATCAATGTCAAGTCTAAATCTGACGCCAAACCCGTCTGCCTGTCGGATATGATCCTGCTTCGTGGAGACAGGCTGATACTAGTTGATTCATACAATGATAGAGTGAAAATGGTTCACCTGGGGACAAAGAACCTGATGTCCCTGGTCAGTGTGCCAGGTCGCCCAACGGGTATTTGTCTTCTCCCCGGGGACAGAATGGCTGTATGTTCATTCAATAGAAGTATTCAGTTCCTGAAGGCACTTGGTCATCTGTACCGTGAAGAAAGCATAAAGGTGGATGTTGGAAATCGATCTATTCGTTACCATAATGAAAGGTTAATAGTAGCTAGTTGGATTGGAACAGTGATTAAAATGGACATGAGTGGAAAAGTGCTGAAAGACATAAATTACTTTGAGAAGCGGACATTTTCCAGTGCATTATGTCTGACAGTGGTCAGTGAAGGCCATGACGCAGTGATATTTGTGTCCGAATCTGAGATGAACACCATCACCAAGCTGGACATGGACCTTAACATCCTGCAGACATTCCAGGATCCTGCACTGAGAGGACCAGCAGGCATGACTGCAGTGGGAAGCCAGCTGCTAATCTGTGGTTCTATAAGTAACAACATCATGTGCCTTCACCTGCCGAATAGCCAGATGATCCAGCTGCTTGGAGAGAAGGATGATATAAAGTACCCATTCGTTGTCTGCTTCAGTCAGCAGCAAAACAAGCTATATGTCAACAGTGGTTATGAAAGTGGTGTTAGTGTGTATATGCCATCAATAAATTAAATGGAAGAATGTGTCATGCAAATTGTTTTCTAGGTCACATGACATACAGGTGAGAACAAAGAAGGTGTTAAGATGAATTATCAGATTATACTTCATAATAATTTGTATATGGCAGTGTTTTATAGATATACTAATGTTTATAGTTAAATATTAAATTTAAAGTCATAAAAATTCTAGAAATAATTGTTTTGCAAATATGTATTTCCATCAACTCTTTGTGGTTGTATAGGTAACCAGTACACATTTTAATTGAAGGGCTGAAATAGGTCTGTTGTGGGAAGTTGAAATGACTGAAAATATACACTCAGCAAACAAATAAAGAATCACTTAAAACTACATGTTTGTATGCATTCATATTTCATTCAAACCTATGAACCATATTGTACTCTAACGACCAAATCTTTCATATAAGGTTTTGTAAAACATATATAGGTCTGTTTCAGCATTTCAACAATTGTAAAGACAAACGCTTCTTCACGTTAATATTAGTTGAAGTTATTTATGGTTTAACAAGTATTTTTGGACAAACTGATACACCAAGATAGTCCTTTATAATCAAAATTACTAAAATTTAATTTGAAATGATCTCCTCCTAAATATGACGTAAGTTCAAACTCATAATGTTCAGCATCTCCTTCGTTGAATAAATTTTGAATAATGGCAGTCTGCATTTCAAAAGCAAGATACGTTTGAACATAAAGATGTTTACATTTGAAGATATAGATCAATTAATAATCATGTAAACAGATATTGACACAAAGAGAAATCTTTGTGTGTTTTAGTAAAAGTATGTGTAAGTTGATTATTTTATTCGTTTTATACCTGTGGTGATGGTAAAGTCTTAGTTTGTGTATTTAGGATTACAGCTTGGTATTTTTCAACATAAGAATATTAGAAAAGCGCCAAAAATGAACAATTATTGAATGTCAATGATGATTACAATGTTTCTACCGTCGTTGTATGATGCTGGTTTGATATATTTAGTTTTATGAGAAATCCGAGTCTGGCTCTGTCTACTTTTATATGGTTTGAGGTATTGAGTAACAAATAATCCAACGCCTTTATTTGTAGAAAAATATCTAGAAATTATTTTTAAGCATTTTGGTAATTTTCTTGTTCAGTAAAATACGTGTCTACTAGTGTAACAGGCCACTGCGTGTGTTATATGGTTTGATTGATTTAGTCATCAATGATATTCACTACATGTAACCTCATCTCCAATAAGGGTTAGTTTATTAGATTGAATTTACCCCTAGTGACAAACATTTTATTTTTTTTCCATTTATCATCAGCCGATATTAGTGTACGTGGGTTGTATTTGAATAACTAGTTCAACCACTAATCATGTTATCATTATTTCTCAAGTAACAGTAGCTTATAATGTTTATGTTAAATAAAGTTTGAATGAATTGGTCACTTATAATTTCTTTGTTGTGTTGTAAGAATGTTTGGGTCACTAATATTTACTATGTAATATAAAGTTTAAATGATTTGGTCACTAATAATATTTTTGTTGTATAGTAAGAATGGTTTGGTCACTTATATTTGCTATGTTATATACATTTTGAATTATTTGGTCACTAATAACTTTTTTGTTGTGTAGTTAGAATATTTTGGTCACTTATATTTACTATGTTATATATAGTTTGAATGTTTTGGTCATTTTAATTTCTTTGTTGTATGGTAAGAATGTTTGGGTCACTAATATTTGCTAAGCTTTATAAAGTTTTAATGATTTGGTCAACACTTTTACCATAGTTATATGAAGTTTAAATGATTTAGTCTACCATATTTGCTATATTTTATTTAGCTCTAATGATTTGGTCACTAATATTTGCTTATTATGTTTAGCTTGAATGATTTGGTCACTATGGTATATAAAATTCGAAATATCTTTTCACTTATACTTTCTGTGTTGTATTAAGTTTAAATGATTTGGTAATTAAAACTTGCTATGATATATTCCATTTAAATGATTTGGTCACTTGTATTTTCATAGAGGATATTTGTTGATTTCAGTGTTAGATCGTATTTTATTTCACGAGTGGTCACAGAAAAAGTATTTTCACGAGTGGTGTAGCCACGAGTGGAAATATTATTTTTCTATGACCACGAGTGAAATAAATACGGTCTTACACTGAATTCAACAAATTTTCTTTTTATTTCATGCATTTATCGTGTTTTTCAATATATTTCCCCCCTGGAGTCAATTTTTTTGTCGACAGTCCCTTCCTGTGGCCCCTTTTGCAAAGGGAAGTAACTGCGGCATACCCGATATACAACATACAACAACAAGCATGTATTCTACTTCTTACATACATGTAGTTTTTCAAGTCAAGGAAATCAAATTTTATAAAAGATGGAAAAAGTAGTCCCGATTTGTCTGCAGAGTGAAATGATCAAATGTTATCATTTCACTCGAGCCAGAGTGAAATGATCAAGTTATCATTCACCAATATGTTTCATTCTTTCATCGATATGCATGAAATAAAATGTTACATTCAGTTTGAATGATTTGGGTTTCTTATATATCCTATGTTATATAAAGTTTAAATGTTTTGTCCAACAAAATATACAATGTCCTCTAAAGTTTGAATGATTTAATCACTCATATTTGCTTTAAAGTATTTAGTTTGAATGATTTATTCAATGATAATTGCTATTTTATTATTATTAGCTTGAATGATTTGATCTCTCATATTTGCTTTATTAAATTTAGCCAGAATGTTTGATCACTTATATTTTAAATATTATACTCAATTTGAATAAGCTCTGAAATATGTTTTTTTATGTTATATAAAGTTTGAATGATTTAATCACACATAATTTGCTATGTTATATTTAGTTGAGTGATAACGTCACACAGATTTGCTATATTTTATTTTTCTTGAATGATTTAGGAACTAATATTTACCAGGTAAATATTGTATTTATCTTTAATGATTTAGTCACTGATGTTTGCCTTTTATATTTATCTTGAATGTTTTAGTCAATGATATTTGCTTTAGCATATGTAGCTTGAATGTTTTGGTCACTAGTACATGGTATGATTTGATCACTTATATTTGTTTTTCTGCCGTTGCCATTGGGGGTAATGTTGATGACAATGTCTGTAATATGAAGATGAAATAGTACCGTTTTGTTTTATCGTATTCTTATTTTTCAAAGCATTTATACTTGGAAATTACTGTAGTAAACATATGTAAAATTCAGTTTCTGATCTAATTTCTTCGTACAAAACATATTAAGATATCTTAGGGTTATCCACATGACTATATATGCTACATGTATTTATGGAAGGATTTACAACAGTCTTTTCTACATCCCTCAATTTGTGCCTGTTTAGCTGAGGTTCCCAATAAAGTATTATTATCAAACTTTGTGTGTGCCTTTAAAAAATGAAACTATATCTACGTGTCTATGTCTCCAGTTATCTGTTTATTTAGCTAACATAATGGACATATTATCCTATGTATTAATATAAACTGTTTTCAACTGTGAGAATTTTGTCTTTTTGAATTTTTCGATAGCGATAAAATGGTCACAATCGGGAACATTCTTCATTGCTGTGTAAAAACCAGGCTGTATTTTATCCTGTACTATAAGAACAAATACTAAAGATAAATCGTGTCATTGTTTTTGTTTTCATAAACAGTTTTGAATATTTCATGAGTAAATACTAAAAGGAAAACATTAGTTATAAAAAAAATAAACCCGATAAATAATTTTATGTGTATTTTTATTCTCATGAACAGCATTTTATTTGCAAGCTTTTACACACAACATAACAGATATGTATGATTGAAATATGATGCTAGTTGAATAAAATGTATATACAATGTTGAGTTTGTGTTTCTTACATGTTAACGACAGCAACATTTCAAATAATGTCAGAAGTGATTTGGAATCGCAGTGTAACATGATGTCTAAGTCTAAGTACTGAACTATAATACAGTCATAAGTCATAGTTCATCTATTACAAGAGGTCAACTACAATAATACATAATGTCAGACATCAGCCATAAGGTCTAAAAGTTCAGTTATTGGTATCAGAAAGCATGTGACATTGTATTACATTAACTTTAGTAATATAGTACATAGTGTCCGAAGACATACTACACATAATACACGAGCTTAAAACACTGTAGTATAAAATATGAGATGTCAAACAACATGTATTACATGAGACCTAGTACTATATTGCATAATGTCAGACGTCATACGATATGCATAACATGAGGCCCAGTAGTATATTGCATAAAGTCAGACGTCATACGATATATATAATATGAGGCCCAGTAGTATATTGCATAATGTCAGACGTCATACGATATGTATAATATGAGGCCTAGTACTATATTGCATAATGTCAGACGTTATACGATATGTATAATATGAGGCCTAGTACTATATTGCATAATGTCAGACGTTATACGATATGTATAATATGAGGCCTAGTACTATATTGCATAATGTCAGACGTTATACGATATGTATAATATGAGGCCTAGTACTATATTGCATAATGTAAGAAGTCATACGATATATATAACATGAGGCCCAGGACTAAATTGCATATAATCAGAAGTTATACGAGATGTACAATATGAGGCCTATAACTATATTGCATAACGTCAGAAGTCATACGATATGTTTGATATGAGGCTCAGTACTTTATTATATTACGACAAAAGTCATACGATATGTATAATATGAGGCCTAGTACTATATTGCATAATGTCAGAAGTCATACGATATATATAACATCAGGCCCAGGACTAAATTGCATATAATCAAAAGTTATACGATATGCATAATATGGGGCCTAAAACTATATTGAATAACGCAGAAGTCATACGATATCTTGAATATGAGGCCCAATTCTATATTACATATAGTAAGAAGTCATACGATATGTACAATATGAGACCTAGTACTAAATTGCATAACGTCAGAAGTCATAAGATATGTTTGATATGACGCTCAGTACTTTATTATATTACGACAGAAGTCATACGATATGTATAATATGAGGCCTAGTACTATATTACATATAGTAAGAAGTCAAAGGATATGTATACTATGGGGCCCAGTACTTTATTGCAAAATGTCAGAAGTCATACGATGTGTATAATATGAGGCCTAGTACTATATTGCATAATATCAGAAGTCATACGATATGTATAATATGAAGCCTTGCACTTTATTGCATAATATCAGAAGTCATACGATATGTATAATATGAGGCTTAGTAATATATTAAATAAAGACAGAAGTCATACGATATGTATAATATGGGGCCCAGTTCTATATTGCATATATTCTATATATATATATAGGATTTGACGCATCAACTGTTACCAAATGTCGGATAACAAATAAGTGTAATTGTTTTACATTGTTAGAATCTTATATGGTGACAAAAGGCAATTTTCTCAAAAAAAATACTATTGAGTTTCAGCTGGACCTCTTCGAAGAAATGAAATATAGTGTAATAGTTAAAGTGCTAAAAGTGTTGTCAAGCAATATTATTAACTTTAAAAGTAATTCGATTAGACGCCAAATGGCAACATTGGAAGAGCCTTTGACACAGACATAATGCTCTGCCATGCAATTGCAACAGTTACTCAGAATAACATTGTGATGAACAATTAGCGGATAATTATTTTTGCACTGTAAAGATACAGCCAGGACGAGGTTCAGGCCGGCTTGACGGCAAACGCAAATACGTGAAACCTGCGCAACTTCGCCTAAAAATGGTGAACTTCCACACCATTTTTTTTTGAAATTCCTATAATGCATGCTAAAGATACAGCCAGGGCGAGGTTCAGGTCGGCTTGACGGAAAGACAAACTGACGCACATACGTGAAACCTGCGACACTGTGAACCTCTACGCCAAGTTGTTTCAAAAATCCTATAATGAATGGTCAAGATACAGCCCAGACAAATATCATTTCAACATCTAACCTGTAACCGTGACCTTTGACGTACAGACCTGAGTCTTGTGCACGACACGCCACCTCATCATGGTAAACCTTCATGGCAAATTATTTGAAAATCCTACAATGCATGGCCAAGATAAAGCCTGGACTGCGTTAAGTCCTGACGCATACACACGGACTTCCCATCGAGGCAACTATGTCCCTCTCACCGCACACGGGCTCGAAAAAATATATTCAAGATATTGATAAGAAATTACCTTCAACGTCATGTATAGCAATGCATGTATTCAGCTCTGTCTGAAATAACTGGAGAGTCATGTCGCTTGACAAACCGAGAAAAAAGGAAGAGCTTTGCCATCGGCTCTCTGCTTTGGCATACAATACATTACAGACACCACAATTATTTAATAACTGTACAATGATAACATCAAATTTCCGCAGCAGTTTGATGATAAACAACAAGCCATATTTCATTTGTTATTAAATTTATTTGCATGAATAATTTATGTTTATTCAATCAAATGATCATCACAATTTGAACACACAACCAATTTTTCTAAAACAATTATATCCTATCAGCTCGCTCACATGTATAAAGTGAGGAAATATAAGGAGAAGGATAACATACCAAATAACCTTATCAATTTTTAAAACGTAAAATGAAAATGTATCTAAGGTATTACCCAGATACCCAATAATGTAATCCTTTCATGGTAAACTACCTTATAACTTTATACATTTACCGTAAAATACCTAATAACTTTATACATTTACGGTAAAATACCTTATAACTTTATACATATACGGTAAAATACCTAATAACTTTATGCATTCATGGTAAAAAAAAACTAATAACTTTATGTATTCATGGTAAAATACCTAATAACTTGATGCATTTATAGCAAAATACCCAATAATCTAAGATGCCTAAAATTAGCTTATTATTTTTATATATACATATATATATATATTTATTGTTTTCTGCATTTATACTAAAATACCCATTACTTTATGCATTCATGGTCAAATACCAATAATCTTGGATGCCTAAAATCAGCATATCATTTTTAATCTTGAAGGTCTTCAGATAACACTAATGACAAGTACAAAGGAAACAAATTCTAATAAAGTATCAGATAAAGCATTTTTAACACAAATGTGTGACTATAAAGTATACATTTAAGTAAGGTGACTTTTAATTATACATTCTGATTCACATGTGCACATTTAATGAAATATACATGTATAATTCCACATATAAACCTTGTGCACACTACCATAGAACTACATAATTATATATATTAGTTCATACATACAATATTGTATACATGTAAATGATAAATTATATGTATGCTATTATAAAGCTAGCTAATTCCAGTAGCTAATAAACTAATATCAAAGTCCAAAATCAGTTCTATAAAAATATTATCATAATAAATATACATCCTATAATTGGCTTTAAATTATCTTATACGGAGGGTCTACCATTATCATATTATTTTTAAACTGACATTTGGGAAGCTACTATAACTTAACCAGTATTCTATGAAGGCATGGTGAATTTATTACTATAAATACATTATAATAAATTGTGTCTATCTATAAAGACTCGCTTCAAAGTACTTATTCAAATTTTAAAACATGCATTTATACAATAGCACCTCAATAAATAAATGGCTATC
The DNA here is from genome assembly GCF_026914265.1 of Mya arenaria. Lineage (NCBI taxonomy): Eukaryota > Metazoa > Mollusca > Bivalvia > Myida > Myidae > Mya > Mya arenaria. The sequence continues at coordinate 58,000,658 of NC_069127.1, forward strand.
CATTGTAGTCCTGTATGCATCTATTTACAACACGTGGGTAATAAGGAAAGGAAAATGTTTACACACTAGTAAAAATTCAATAAAATAAAATATTGAACAAAATAATGTTGAACATTTTTCAATTGCATACAATTTTTGTCGTACCTCAATGTAAATGTTTTTTCACAACTCAGTTTGGCTGTGCTGATAAGCACAGAACATCAAACTAAAATCTCTTACATATGCTATTAAATAAATGTTATTGTCATGCATAAAAGAATAGAACAATCTACTCTTGTTAAATGGTCTCATATCAATACCATATGTATACATGTAATACAAAAGTGAAAATGGTTCTGTTAAAGAAATATTAGGTTATACTTTTAGAATTTCGACATTTAAGTGTCCAAAGAAATCATCACAAAATTGAAAATAATCAGTTGTTTTCAACTTGTAAAAAACTTTTTAAGCAATCTTTTCTTAGAACTTCTATATTCTCCACTCAAACCATTAACATGTAAAAAAATATGGATGTGTGGAAAATAAACTTTTTTTACAATTTTTCACCTTATAACAAATTTCCAAGCATTGGCTTCCCTATTTGCTCAGACATAGGTTATACTAATCTCTTTATGATCGATTGTGAAGACAGTTTCATGCTGACATAAATCACTAAGGAGACTATTCCCAGTACTGGTTCTCTGTGAGAGGACATGAGACGAGAATCCAACCTACAACCTCTTGGGTGAGAGACAGTCACCAAAACTACTAGACCTCTCCCATTCTCATTCGGACAAACAAGGATAATGTTTCCCAATATTTAAAACTGAGTTGTCATATTCCCACTATGTACAACCTTTTTTTCTACCATTCTTTCATAATTTTCCTATAAGGCACCAAGTCCCTTTCTCATTCTCTATCAACATAAATCAGTCAATTTCTTTTTTAAAGCTGCACTCTCATGGATTGAGGTTTTTCTTATATTTACTGTCAGCTGATTTTCACATCAATGTCTTCAATTTAGTCATATAATATAACTCAGAATAGAATAGAACTCAATGGCTTGCCAAACTGCTGAATTATTTTTCCTTAAAGCCTCATTATCGCTTTAGTCGTAAAACATCAATTTTGGAACGTAAATATAAACAACTGCAGTCTGATCTTTTGTCAGCAGTCTTAAATAACTGGTTTCCAGAATTTAATGCAAAAATTGACTTATTCAAAGACCAAAAATAAAAATTGTTTTAAATAGGTCTATTGTGATCATACAACTTTAGAATACGAGTCGTATATTGACTATTAACCATCATGAGAAACTGATATCTGTACTACCACTTATTAGGAGTTTGTGTCTATAAATGAACACATCATTTTTTTATGTTAGTAGAAAGACTGACCATATGTTCAACAAAATCCTAGCCTCAAGCTTCCATTCATTTCTATCTCCTTTGCTTTGCAGATTACATCCTTCGAAAGAGCTGTTGTCACAAGCTATAATATCACTTATTAAACACAAGCATACAAGTAAATGATATTGATAACATCATTATGGTTTTTGTGATGTTTGCTTTCATCAGCAAATGCATACTGATGTAAATTCTAGGAGAGCTGGCATCACAGCAGTAATGTATCACTAAATGAGTACATCACCGCTGTGTTTTAACAAAGTGATGACATCACAGCAGGTTTTTCTCAAAATGATGACATCACAGTCATGTTCACGCAGATATGACATCACAGCAATATTCTCTCAAAATGATGATATCGAAGTCATGTTCACACAAAGTGATGACATCACAGCATGGTTTTCTCAAAAGTATAACAGGAAGTGATGGCTAATGTTGATGAAATCATTTCAGTGTTATGAACAAGTGATGACATAACAATTATGGTCTTAGAAAGTGATGACATCACAACAGGATTCTCAAGATATGATGAATAAGGTTATTTTTTTAATGGTTCTCAAAATCAACATCACAGATTCATTCCCTAGAAGCAATGACATCATAGCAGGATTTTCAAAATGACTATATTACGCATGTGCTCAGAATGTGATGACATCTGATGATGTCAGTGTTTTGTGTCTTCATCTTCTTCATTGTCATCAGTCATCACTGTCACTAAGGATCCTACTGCTTTCCCCACTTGGCCAGCTCTGTTAAACAGTTCGCCGACATTGTTACTTCCTGAAATACAAAGATATCAGTTTTATTTTACTAACACCTGCATTTGATAACTAATAATTCAAAAAAGATCATAGAAACATTATCAATAAGCCGTTACACTACAGTTTTCAATAGTGAGAGAATAGGAGAACATGGCCCCTGTAGGACTCAAACCCACAACCTCTTGGGTCAGAAGTAGACATGTTATCAATATAATTCATCACTTGCGCAAACTTTGTGAAGGTTTTAAGGTATAATTGTATAACAATTGTATAACAACACCTCTTGCTCTGTCGGGATTGTAGGGTGGTAGGTTATTGTCTGATCCCAAAACTGGCCCACTAGTGTCTTCGATACCTGTAAAGAACTTACTGAGATATTTCCATTTTAGTTAAGGTTCCCTTCAGGTAAGTATATGCTTTTAATTGCAATTAATGAATTTGGTTCACATGTCCTAAAATGTGTATTTCTCCTCTGGGAGTACAAATTAATAATACCAAGAATATGTTCAATAAATATATTACAAATTAACAGTGAAACATACTTCCAGAATGCCCGTTGATTTGTGGGGTTGACTCCAATTGAGGATTAAAAATTCTTGTCCCAGGCGTTGGTTCTCGGTTTTCCTGTGGAAGGAACGAGTGAGATGAACTGGGCGTGGTCGGCAGTGACCCGTGGGTTGATGAGGACAGGGAAACACTCTTCTCTCCTGACTGGAAGATAAAAGAGTGATAAAATAGTGTGAACCCAATTTTGAGTTAAAAATTCTGCTATAATTTGTAGATGTGAAGAGCATATCAGAAGCAATTATCACGCGGAACAGTACATTAAAGGCAGTGTAAATCCCCAGACATTGGGCAGGGCAGGGCAGACTTACTATATTTCACCATTTTATCATGCATATCTAGAAACGTGCAAAGAAAACTTATAACGTTATTGAGATAAACAACAATCTAAACTCATTTTAAAACATAACATCAAATTTCTTACCACATCCAGCAGATGTCGCAATCTCTGTAGTTGGCCCTCCAGCTGTCGATTATGGTCTTCCAAAATTCTCATCCGTGCTTCAAGACGTCCCTTGTGCTGTCGAAGCAGGTTGGCTTCAGCAAGCATTTCCGCATCATGACTTGGAAACTCGCCATCGATTCCTGGAAGGTCCTCGATTTGACTTTTATTGTTATTGTGTTCTTGTTGCGTTCGTAATCGATCATACTCAGCTTGTAAAGTCCTGGAAAGATAAAAACATAGCTTGATAAATTATGTTTTATTTTTGTTTATAATATTCTCTGCTTAAAACGTAATTGAGATAAACAACAATCTAAACTCATTTTAAAACATAACATCAAATTTCTTACCACATCCAGCAGATGTCGAAATCTCTGAAGTTGGCCCTCCAGCTGTCGATTATGGTCTTCCAAAATTCTCATCCGTGCTTCAAGACGTCCCTTGTGCTGTCGAAGCAGTTTGGCTTCAGCAAGCATTTCCGCATCATGACTTGGAAACTCGCCATCGATTCCTGGAAGGTCCTCGATTTGACTTTTATTGTTATTGTGTTCTTGTTGCGTTCGTAATCGATCATACTCAGCTTGTAAAGTCCTGGAAAGATAAAAACATAACTTGATAAATTATGTTTATTTTTGTTTATAATATTCTCTGCTTAAAATGTTCATATAGCAAAATAAATGCTCTGCGGATTTGAGAATATCCCAGGCAATAATGTATGCAACAAATATTACATACCTATTTTCTTCTTCCAAGTCATGAATCATGGCCTCAAGTTCCGATTTCTGGTGAACGTTCACCGCCATCATAATCTACATTGGGCTCTTCAACTGTAAAAGTAGGGATAAGGAATCATGTTTAAAAAATAAACTATAACTAATTTAAAAGATACCACTATGTATTGATTGTAAAATAAAAGATAACAACACTTTTTTTCTGCTTAACCCATGAATTTTGAGTGATAAACCTTTAACTACTATTTAAAGAATGCATTTATGGTAAATATTATTTACTGATAACAAGATTGTAACCCGTGTATTTAATACCTGAAAACTCACTTATATTAAATGACTGGGGGTCCTTAAAGATTTACATTGATCAACGATTGTCTCATAAGGTAGAAATACTGTGTTTTATGCTCTTTTTCTTTCAAATTAAACATGGTATCCTTTATAAGAACCATTGTTAACGATATGACTCACCCTTTTTCGGTATATAAAAGAATTGCATTAAATGTGGTACTACTTATTTGGGAGTTAGAGTGCATCTTTAGATATGAGTCTTAAATTAGCAAGCAATATTTTTGTCACCAATTTACAATTAACATTAACTGCTTATTTGCCATGAAACAAGGGCTCATCTTCTTTTTACATTAGAAATGTTCCATAAAATGCCCTTTATTGGCTTAGTTTGAGTTTCAATGTGACGAAAACATTGCCTTCGATTTATAAAATTTTACTGTAGCAATAATATTGCGATCCTATATACAGCATGTTGTGAGGTGTCACCGTTGAGGCTCTGGCAGTACTGGGTAATAAGGTGATGCTCATCATCTCTAAAAATATATGTCAAATGTTATAACATCCAGCCACACTGCTTATCAATAGAGTAAAATCACAAAATGTGAGGAATAATCCCTCTATATCTTTGTTGAATAGTTATTTCAAGTAAACAAAGTGAGGAACATGTTAAAGCGAATAATGTTTCAGTGCATGACATATAAGAAAGGTTTTCTAAATTTGTTTTCAACAATAATACAAATGCAGCTAATTGTATAAAACTTGAATAAGTTGTCCACAAATGATCTTGTTTTCAAATCTGATTGATATGATTGGTTAGTAACGATTATTGGATAACTTAAAATGACCAATCAATAGTTCTTTGGCTAACTTTGACCAAACCCCCCAAAAACATCCAGTTTTATACAATCGGCTGCTGGAAGCTTAAAAATGGCTTCATTTTGTTCTCAAACAAAGCCTAAACAAATTAAGTTTCTCCTTTTTTATCGAAGCGTCACCTAAACGTCAGGCGTCTGCGTAGTCTGTTGTTGTTCCAGCTCGGCTAAACGGTTTGCATATAGTTCCAGACGAGAGTGCATGTCTTGTGATATACTATGCTGCGGTGAGGAGTGGGGCTGAAAATACAGGAGAATAGCAAGTTTTATACAACTGCAATAAGACAACCATAAACGGAATGAATCACTTATACACTTTTTAGCATACTTTTGATACTTGCTCTACATTTGTGAGAATTACAAGTGAACATGTGTACGAAGTTTCATGCTAGTACAACATAAATTGTTTTTGAGCGATGTGCAATTTTTAAGTTTTTCAACAAATTCTCTTCTCCCATATCAATAATTGGACAATTTTCTTTGAAATGCAGACAAGCTATATATGGCTTCATTTGTCATACACTTTGTGCCATTTATAGTGACGTCAATGAATGACGTCAATGAAATGCATTATCCAATAAAACCGTCTTTACCAACAATAAAATCCTCTTTACCAAATAAAGTCCTAAAACCAATCTATATTAATTTAGTAAATTTAAGTGGTTGCCCAAGTTGTTTAACCAATGACAGAGCTCATAAATACTTAATTGAAGTTTCATATAATTCAACAGAAGACAATATCTTGGGGATCTTAAAGCTGCACTCCCACAGAGTGACACTTTTGATATTATTTTTAGTTTTTGTCCCAGAATCGGCTAATTTTGGTACTAATGCCTTCAATACAGTCCGACAAGATTAAACTCACAATAGAACAGATCCCAATTGCTTGGAAAACTGCTAAAAATCATTTTTTCTTAAAACCATTAAACTTATAAACCATACAATCTTTAGTATTGATGGAGGGAGTGCATATCCACCTTTAACCAAATCCTAGATCAACCTGATCGATGCAACAATGACTTTTTTCCAATGAATCAATAAAAGAATATTGCACTGAAACGAACACATCTACAATTTCCACTTAGTTCTTATTTCAACCATCAATCATCAAATATTTACCATTCGATCAGTTCCTAGAAAATCAAATTCTCTTGTTTTAACTACTTTTATCACACACAATCTATAGGATAGTGATTAATTATTTATCTTGCATCAAACAGTTCCCTTTTCGACATCTGTATCTGTTTTTTGATGGCAAGCAGTTATGCTCATTTTTTTTGTTTTTTAATCAAGATGTTAAGTTATTTCTTAACATCAGAAATCTTATTCTTATTGCTCAAAATCAGAGTAAAATTTTTAACATAAAACATTTTACATAAACAGATTAAAACTAAGGTATTTTAGATAGTTATAGTTATATAATCATCTAACCATAGGATACATTTTTCAGGAAAATGGCAAATATTAGGAAATGACTTAGGATGGTTTATAAATACTGGTCATGGTCATTAAAAACAATAGCTTTAGCATGGCCTTTATAACAGTGCAATTATTACATTTTGCCAATTATTATCATAGATTTGAATTCCCAATAGCAGACACAAACACCAACATATCTTTCCAATGAGCAGTGTTCATAATAACCAGACCCAACAGACGTCAACCATATGAATGAAGCAGAAATGATGCTAACAAACCCTTTCCCTAGCCAATCAAGAGCTGCCAATAGCATTGACCTCTAACTGTTACCTTGACCTTAAGGGTGAGCATTTGAATGCTATAATCACGCTTCTACCGATACTGCTGTATAGTTCTGTGCAGTTTGATATAAAATCAAAAATCAATAAGTATGCTACATTTGAGAATCGATAGTTAAACGGTCTGTCAAATGGATTATATTTGGACATCACTAGGGGTTGGACATTTGCTACGCATTGTGCAACGTCAAACTCATAAATGACATTAAACACATGATGAAGAATCAAGTGCATATTCGGGCTTTGTTGGAAAGAGGATTGGTATTTCTTGGTGCAAAACATTCAGTATCTGAAAACAGGTCTTATAAGCCTAGCTGCTTTGAATGTCTGTACTGATATGAGGTAAAATAAAATAGATTTATTTATAAATGACATCAAAACTTGACATAACGGTCACACATAGAACAACCTTTACAGCAGTACATCCAATGTTTGTCGCAAAATTTAAAGATACTTCAGGTAATAGATTACAAAATTCCACTTCGTATACGACATGTTCCATAACACCACTATTTAGTAACTGAACGTTTATTGCAAAATTCATAGAAACTTCATGTAATAGATTATAAAATTTCAGTCTGTATATGACATGATCCGTAACATTACTGAATAGTAACTAAATGTTTGTCACAAAATTGAAACAAACTTTACATAACAGGTTAAAAAATTCCATCCCGTAACTGAAGTAGCTGAATATTTGTCACAAAATTTAAACAAACTTCATGTAATAGGTTACGAAATTCCACTACGTAGGTATATCCAACACGTTCCGAAATTCCACTTCGTAAGTGCTACACCACTTAAGTTAATGAATGTTTGGTACAAGACTTCAAACCATTTTTTTATCACTGATTCCAGTATTCACCTCCAAACACAACTGTATTATAAATAATTTTCTGTTACAATGCCAATGAGGTACTAACTATTTGCCACAAATTAAAAACCAACATTACAAAAGACTACAATACTCCAGCTCAAAAACAACTGTATAATAATTGATGATGTGATTGAATATTTGTCACAATTCAAACTCAGAATGTGATGTGAAAACTCAGAGTTTAATTATCAATATCAAATGTACTCTAAGATTAGTTTGTAGTTTAATTTTCAAACTCATTTGTACTGTTAGATAAGTTTGTAGTTGAGTTATCAATCTCATATGTACTCTTAAATTAGTTTGTAGTTTAATTATTAAACTCGTCGGTTCGCTTAGATTAGTTTGTAGGAAAATTATTAAATTCATCGGTACACTTAGATTAGTTTGTATTTTAATTATTAAATCCATCGGTAAAAATAAAATAGTTGACATACGCGTTATGCTTAGACATTTATCTTTGTATATAAACAAAGCTAAAATATTTATGTATTAAACTCCAGAACTATTCTGGCGCATGGCATTAAAATTAAAAGACAATAATTTTGCACCAACCTATTAAACAATATTATTGAGTTATAATAAGAAACATAGTTTAAATGATTACGTAAAGGGGAGGGTTGAATAGCTTATGTGAAACAACAAGCAACGTAAGTTGATTAATTAAAATAGATGTATTACTACAATTCAGCCTAAAAATGAAGTTTGATATCAAAAGTTTAGTAGAATTCAGGTTTATGCTAGTTTCATGGGCTAATTATGTTTAATCTACAGCTATCATATTTATAGGAAATATTATTTCAAAGATCGGGGTCTGTTTTGCATTTAATTTTACTTTGATATGTTTAATACAAATGTGTTCAGTACGTTATACCTTAAAAATACGTTTGTTTTATTAAACACTCGAATCATACGTATCTTTAATATATAAAAAATGAATTATTTGGAAGATTTAACCGAATGCTGCATTTAAAGGCGAGTCGAATATACACATCTCTCGCTCATGATTTGTAAAATGCACTTTTAACGAAAAAGTAATGTATAACGAAATAAAGTATGGCAACTCATTAGGAGTGTAAAACCTTAGATATTGACATAACCCTTTAACAAACGTCGTTATATGCTCTGTCGAATATCGTCTTGAAGACCACAGTTTTGAATATTGTTACTAATGGGATTTGGCGTTTCGTTGTAGAGTGATTGGTTGAGCGGTTCAGGCTTTCCCGGCAGTTATCAGCTAGTAAGTTCCAATCACAGCAGTCCCAACGTTTATCAATAAGCGATACCGGCAGAAACTAGTTAGATTTCCTATCTTATATATTATATACAGATGATCATTGCAGACACGGGACACCCTATGAAGCCAAACATAAAAAATACTATTTTTAAATAAATAAATAAAATAAATTATAATGACATTATCAGACTGAATCTACACTTACTTTAGGGGTCGCATGCCATACAAATGCACTCAATATAAGATGTCATGAGTTGTTTGTTTCTGCACTTTTCAGTCCAATATTAATTGAGAAAGTTGAATTCCAAAAACAATTAAAATGAAACATCAAATCTATAACAAAGCATTCCTGAACACATGACAATATATGTGTCTCATAAGTTCCCCATACTACATGCAGTCAATCATGAATATACAAAAATAAATGTGTCGTGGGTGTCGTTTGTGTTGTAGATGTGTTGTGGGTTTCGAGGGTGTCGTTTGTACTGTGTGTGTCGTGAGTCTTGTGGGGTGGAGGGTGTTGTGGGTTGAAGATGTCATTGGATTCTTTGAAGCGGTGTTTGTCATGGGTGTTATGGTTGTCGTCATAACAAAACATTTTTACTCCTGGACATAACCGTGGGATATTGGTATCAAGGCCCACCAATCGAATAATGCACAATCTTTAACTGGGCCATACTTAATAACAGTTTGTTATACAAGATAAACCAATATTTCAGTAATAAGCCAGTCTATCTAGCGATGTCTTTGATATAAATCAGTTAATGGAAATGGAACACATGCCATATGCTTCGTCGCCAAAAGCATGGGCAATTTTTTATCACCACAATTTGGTACTTTACCCTATATCGAAGCAGTGAGTGTTATCTCTCCTAAGGTGTTTTATAACGCAAATTGCTGAATGCTAAAATATTTACAGTGGTCTACTATAGTCTCATAAGGAAGAAATACCGTTTTTAATGTTCATGTCTTTCCAATTAAACTCGGTATCCTTCATAATAACCATTGTTTTCGACAATTATTCATCCTTTCTGGAATATTAAACACAATAATATGAATTGTGGTAAATCTTATTTGGGAGCACGAGTCCATCTTAAAATGACTTAACTTTCGAATTAAACACGGTTTCCGTCATAAGAACCATTTGTTTCGATATATAATCCCATTCGGTAAATGAAAACATGTGTATTTATTGTGTTACTGCTTATTTGGGAGTAAGAGTGCATCGTTTAATTGTTATTTGAACTTCTGTTGGTGATGGTCTTGATTCATAATGGACAAGTTATCTCATCGTCTCAACACGGATTTTGTTCACATTGAACATATTTAGTTTATTTATAATATTACAGAATTGGTATTCTGGCACGTTTATATATGGAAACGCTCTATTAGGCATACGTTCACTTCAAACCTCGTATCGATTTATAGATATATAAACGGTTACCTACATGTACATTGCCAATATCAAAGGGCTTTTACAAACTGTGCGAGTCACACGATAATATCTGTGTTATCTCGCTTAATTGTATTACTTATGCGTATGATCGTTTCATATACCAGACGATCTGCTGTGTTAACGAAAACTTACTATCTGAAGTAAGAGTACGTGTGCACCACCATAGAATGGTGCTTTTTGTGTTAAATAACGTTTTAATAATTTGAACACTCTAATAATTATATCTGTAAATTAAGACTGCTTACGTCCACTTTCAACAATACAAAGGTAGCACAAAGGTCAAAGTAGGTTTAAACGTGAATACATCATCATAGTTTGAAACTGATGTCCAGTATAGAATATAAATATTAACGTTAATACTTAAGTGTCCAATCTAACAGCTGAGGGCGCGCCCTCAACAAAAACGTACTTGGTCTTGGGACTGATCTACAGTTATAGAACTGGGTAAGTAGCAGTCTTATATGAAGACATACTTTAAGATTGCGTTTGAGAAGGTTCGACTTAGGTCGATCTCGTATTCCCTCAGAGGAGTGTTTCTGTTCAATAACGAAGGTTATGAATGACCAAGAGTGACGCAAAACAGCAAGAAGCAAGCGTATGTGCCATCGCATTGCCTTTGGGGTATGTCAGTTTGAGGATAATTCAGCTCACTTAATTAAGGTTGAAAGGAACCAAATGACGGCCAAGTGTTTCTCACGTCCACATTGTCCCTCAATATTTTTGCGCAGAGCAGTATAATTATATGTATTTGATATGACTTTAAAGGGACAAGACACCAGATGATACATTTCCACATTACACATGCATTTTTCGCAGTTTATACTCATTTTTCCAATTCGCAATTTACTTGGGTTGTCTACCACGTAAATTACAGTAAGTTTAAAATTAGCGTCGGTATATTTATCTGTAGTCAAAAACAGATATGACTGAAACTGGGAAATCATTATGCGCATATACACAAACACAAAAAAATCTTAAATAACATTGATGCTAATCCAAAAATTCTATCAAATTACTACAAGTATATGATAATATTATTATATAACACTCTACTTTTTTAAAGTTTTTCGCGTTCAACAGGAAAATTCCGTAGGGATTTTATCGAAGGGTACTTTAAAATATCCCAGTTGGATAGGGAACATCATTAAACGCTCAATAGTTTAAACTATGAAGCGATTTAGCATCGATTATGATTAGCATTTATTGTTAAACATTAGGCGATTCTGGTAAAAAATACGCAAAATAACCTTTAACCGTAATCTTAAAGTATGAATATGGTTTTCAATCAAAAACTTCAATAGGGATTCAAATATAGTAACATGGAATGCATTTTGAATATGTTGGTAAAGATCATTGTAACTGAAATGGAAAACAGTTTCCACGCAATAGCTTTAGACCGCTAGATTAATTGTTGATGTATACATTTATATTAATACAAGAGTTTTTCACGTCAAATTCTTTTCCGATCATTAGAACTTTATTTTTCCAACTCTAATTCTTTGTCATAGTCATAACAGTAAAAATGAAATGTATGTTATAATCATATAAATATTTAAGACATACCGAATATATTCGGCAACTAAATGTATTTATTTCAAGATTTCTACAGGGCACTGCAAGGGCCGCTGTGTAATATTTGGCTCAAGTGTCTCATAACGGCCAGAGACGTAGTAAGACAAAGAAAAAGAAAAATTTTCAATCTTTCTTTTAGTTACAAATGATGCAAAGTGGATGATACTTTGACTAGTACATGTGTACTTTAAGATTGAATTTGGGGCTGATATTAACAAGGCATAGGACTGCTGCTACAATTTGGATTATAATCTTTGATGTGAACATATTTTCTACTAGTCCAAACTGAAAACCTTAATTCGTCGTATTGCAACGTTTTTCGTTTGTACCAAAAGTAAATAAAATCCCCCACTCCAAAGTTTATCAGCGTATTTAAAATATGAACATACCTAAGTTGTTAGGACCGATAAGGGCTTAATGGAAACTCATTTGTTACTTGCATTCAATATCTCTTTTTATCTTATTTTCTGCCACATAACGTTACATATCCAAAGTGTTTTAGAAAGAATGACTGATCTATAAGTTTATTAAAATTGTATATGGACATGTATAAAGCTCAATGTTTTAGTATTAGTGTTGCATTTCCGTATAACCTCGTGCTATTTGTGAAGGTAAGTTATTTTGTATAGCCTTCTTTCTCATCTAATAATTTCTTTGTAGTGTTTTCTTTATCAACTATTTATACCCATTGTAGTTAACTAAATTACTGTTTTATAGTCAGTACATGTTCCAACTGCTGCAATGTCAGACTGATTGACTGATAGCTTCACATCGACATACATTCACTGTATTTCAGTAATGGTTTATTATTTTTGCCATACAGTTCTGGCGTGTTGGCGGGGACATGACAAACCTCGGATAAATTGCATAGTAAATGTAATATCTTTAAACGTTTCATTGACATATTTCAGTTGAATCAACATTACAGATAGCCTAGGAACTTTTATAAGTATTCAAACTGTAACGCACCTTTAAATATCTAACGTAGCAACCTCAGGGTCGCACTTATATATCTCTCCGATAGATAGATAACGTTATGTTGCAATTCACCATTGATGTCCTTTTTTAAGACCTTTTTATAAAACATGGGCAAATTGGCAATGGGTTCTGAGTCAGAAAAGATAGGAACAATGCAATCTTTATTTATAATTGCAGCAAGTAGATAGATCTCCAGGTTTGTATTTTTTAATTTAATTGGAGTCAAGATATCTTTGGTGTATGTATAAAATATATGTTTGTTTGTTTTTTATCAGAATTGCTGTTAATGAAGTAGAGCTCTAAATTCAGATAAAATTGTTGATTTGTCTTCTGATAGAATGCATTTTTAGAACAACTTATATGTTATATTATAGTTTAAATTGTGAAGAGAAATAATTTCTTGTTTAACAATCCGATCAATTCTCCTAGTAAAATTTCTTGATTCCTTAAACATACAGCTATCATCGTGTGTCCCAACTTCTAAGAAATGTTTATTTCAGTGGCGAGGAAAACCATACCATAAATATTGTATAAATATTATTTTTTTTCATATTCAACAAACATGTTTAAAGAGTCACCGATATTTACGTAGGCATGTAAATTTTTAAAACGTATTTTAATATACGAACGTCTATAAAAATATCAACGCTTAAGCCTACGTCACGTTTGTAACCTTTCGTAGTTGATTAATATTGCCGACATACATCTTTTAAGTATAACTATATTATGAAATTTAATACTAATAATACCTATTCATTTTTTTACTTCAAAATTTGAATACCATAGCCTTAGTTTTGACAAAAAGAATTATACAAGGAACTGGATGTTATTTTCCGAGCTCCATCAGGTCTAAGTTTGAAGTTCAATACTTGGGCTATTGTCAATCAAAAACAGTTTGCACATCGCATTGATATTTATCGGACAGTCTGAATATGTGCTTTTAAGTTTGTAGCTATCATTTCAAGATGAAATATAAGCTGATAAAGGTGTTTCAATCTGAATTTCACATATCAGCACAATAGGACCTCTACAATTGAGAGAATAGCACGGCCAAAGCATTGGTTTAGAATAAAGCAAATTTTCTTTATATATATGTTTCAGCCAAATTAATTATATGTTCATTAATACAAGTGTGCTCATGTACGGCGTTACACAAACGAGATACTTCTTTGTTCCAATTGTGTTAAGTGTAATCATAAGCAAGAGTAAATATTTCTAAAAGAAACGGATGTTGTGTTCAAAAGAGTGCAAACTAGTTGTTGTTTTTAATTGATTATATTTCGGCAAATAATTTACGTTGACATAATAAATAATTACATAATTGACATTTACGTATTAACTACAAACGATATATTTCCTCCGACTCCAGACATGGATTTCTGGTCATTCTACTTGTCAAGTATCCTTTTCTCACTCCACAGACCTAGATATCTGGTCATAACACCCATGAAAGATTATCAGTAACTAGCTTGTGCTTGGTGGAAAAAGTAGTTCCACACGGGTACTTTTTTATCTTTCTATTAAGGATTTCCAGCATGGCAATATATTTGGATGTAATTATCTGGGGTTTGAGTAAATAATATCCGACTCTTTTCACATATTTATATTTGATACGATTAAGCTCTTTTGTTCCACTGTAAGAAAAATCAAACATATAAATCGACCCTTAAGTCATATTCAAACCAAACCTCGACTACTGGCTTATTCCTGTAGTTTATACTGTAGTATTGGAGTTGAACGGTTGTACCTTATATCTATAAGCATTTGAGATAATTTTCTTTCATGCTTTTCGATGAAATATGGAGTTTTACCAGTACAATAACAACAGTGAAAATATCAAAATAAGGAATGAAAATTTCAACTTTCAAAACTACTTTTAAAATCTATTGTAGTAACTTCCCCTTGATAAAAACAGAACACTTCACTTTAAACCAGAAAATGTTTGCAAATAAAACATATAAAATAATCTTACATAAGTTTTAATAAAGATATATTAGGAAATTAACAACCGTTTATTAGAAAAAATGGTTATCCCCTTTTTCAAACGTTTTCTTGATCTTGAAGCTGAATGTTCGAACATTTGCTTTCACACCAAACAAATTACAGACGAAAACAACTGTTCGAACATAAACAGAATGTTATATCATCGTTCAAATGTATTTTGAACTGTTTGTCGGTGTAATACATTATACGGACTTCCCGGAAAATTCACACAACAATTTACAGATTTACTGATATTTTTTTACTCCACCCACGCCTAAAAACTTGTCAACAAACTAGCGTGGTCCTAATCATAACCTGGAAATCGACCTGTCTTAACGCAAAACCGACTCCTCTCTAACAGTAAAACGACTGAAGATCCATGCTTCGCCACTCGTGAAAATATGTTTTTTCTACGACACTCGTGAAATAAAATACGATCTTACAATGAAATAAACAAATATCCCCTATTTCTTCATTTTGTTCCTAATCAGTTTCAAGTATTAATATTTCCTATGGAAATACAATTCAGGATTATCGATTCAAATGATGTCAAGTCATTCTTTTCCATTGATTATATCGAAAAGTTCCTGTTAGCAACTTGGAATGAGTTTACGTTAGGACGTCAATTCCTATGTAAGACGTGGTAAATTGCCAAATGATTTTCAGCAAAAACACATATATATCAGGGAACTACGACAACCTTGTTTCCGTCGCAAGCAAACTCACTATATATAATCATTGTGGCTGTCAAAGGGTAAACTAGTGTAACATGACTAGTTGACTGTGATTTAAAAACTGTGATTGTTAGAAGTAATCTTGCTAAATATGTCTCTGAGAACCTCTGGAGGTAAATGCATTGTATCTAGCCATAGTGGAGGTTATTTCAGAAAGTGTTCAAGTCGGAAAATGTGAATTTTAGAATTAAATGTTCTAATGAAAGGACCACCTACTCTAACATTCCCCTTCCTCCGCCTTTGCTACCAATACATACTCATTATTATCCTGCAATCATGCTAAGTCCAGATTTGAACATGTTTAAATACTTTGGTTTCAAGCCAACTAATAAAACATACGTATTTAACATACATGTTAACTTGTAAAAAACATAACACTTCATTGACTTAAAAACATTTCAATGCTTGGCGAAACTTGTGGTACATAATATATCATAAAATGTGCACATCTAGCTGTGTCCTAATTTCTTATCTTATTCATGTTTGTTATATAAACATTGAGCGTGAAGATTTGTCTCATAAATGCCATTCTAACATTTGCATGGTGGCATAGTTTAATCTTTGCGCTTAAATACGAACTACTTGAAAACTTAAGCAGTTTTGTGAGTGCCGTGTGGAAGCTGTAAAAAGTCGCCCCGCACTTACATTTAATGTTGTCATAATTTCCAGTTTTACAGAGACTGTGATCGGTAGTTTATGCACTGTGCTGTTTGTAGAGTTTTGTGCTCTTCTATGTTTCTTGTTTGTGAATTTGTGTTCTATGTCTTTGGCGTTTGCCCATTGCCACTAAACCGGGTTTATGTTTAAACTTTTTGCTACTGAGCATGTTTCTGTAGCTTTTGCATATATATTGATGCATAAACTTGAATAAATCAGGAAACCCTATGCTGTGAAAGTATTCGCCCCTCATCTTATCCGGATGTTACTTCACACAAAATACTAGAAGTGCAAAATGGTTATTAAAATAATACAATAACAACGTTTTTGACTGAGTAAAATGTTGCAAGCTTTATTATAAGTGTAGAGATTAATACAATTCTGATGACATTAACATAAAATGGGGATATCAAAAGAATTTCTGATGGATTTGTTGTGAAAGTCTTAATCGTTGTGTTTGAAAGTTCTTATGTTGTGCTGTGAAGGAATCATGTTGGTGTTGTTTATTTATTCATGGTAATGCTATAAATGTATACATTAGTGCTTTGAAAGTATTCATTGTGGTATTGAGAAAGCAGACTATGTGGTGATGTTATGTTGTGATGGTAATATTGTGAAAGTAGTCGTTCTGGTTTTGTGAACGCAGTTTTGTTGGTGTTGTGAAGGTTGTCATGTTGTTGTTGTGAAAGTAGTCATGCTGGTGTTGTGAAGGTAGTCATGTTGGTGTTGTGTAGGTAGTCATGCTGTTGTCGTAAAGAAGTTAGGCAGGTGCTGTGGATATCATGTTGGTGCTGTGAAAGTAGTTATGCTGGTGTTTTGAAAGGAGTCTTGCTGGCGTTGTGAAAGTATTCATGCTGGTGTTGTGAAGGTATTCATGCTGGTGTTGTAAAGGTAGTCATGCTGGTGTTGGGAAAATAGTCATATTGGTGTTGTGAACGTATTCATGTTGGTGTTGTGAAAGTAGTCATGCTGGTGTTGTAAAGGTAGTCATTCTGGTGTTGTGAAGGTAGTGATGTTGATGTTGTGAAAGTAGATATGCTGGTGTTGTGAAGTTAGTCAAACTGGTGTTTTGAAGATAGTCATGCTGGTGTTGTGAAGGTAGTCATGCTGGTGCTGTGAAGGTAGTTATGCTGGTGTTGTGAAAGTAGTCATGCTGGTCTTGTGAAAGTAGTCATGCAGGTGTTGTGAATAAGGTCATGCTGGTGTTTGCAGTATTCATGTTGGTATGGTGTAGGTAGTTATGCGGGTGTTGTGAAGGTAGTCATGCTGGTGTTGTGAAGGTAGTCATACTAGTGTTGTTAAGGCATTCATGCTGATGTTGTGAAGGTATTCATGCTGATGTTGTGAAAGTAGTCAAGCTGATGTTGTGAAAGTAGTCATGCTGGTGTAATGGAATTAGTCATACTGTTGCTGTGAAGGTAATCCTACTGGTGTTGTGAAGGTAGTCATACTGGTGTTGTTAAGGTAGTCATGATGGTGTTGTGAAGGGAGTCGTGCTGGTGTTCTGCAGGTAGTCATGTTGGTGTTATGAAGGTAGTTATGCTGGTGTTGTGATGGTAGTTATGCTGGTGTTGTGAAGGTAGTCGTTCTGGTGTTCTGCAGGTAGTCATGTTGGTCTTGTGAAAGTAGGCTTGCTTATCCGGTGAAGGTAGTCATGCTGGTGCTGTGAAGGTAGTCATTCTGGTGTGTTCGTGGTGTTGTTGTGAGAGAGTTCTTGGATGAGTTGTGAATGTATTCATCGCGTTGTTTTGAAAGTCTTTATGGCTGTGTTTTGAAAGTATTTGTCGTGATACTGTGACAATAGCCACGGTGGCGTTGTGAGAGTATTCCTATTAGTGCTGTGAAAGTCTTCATTTTGGTTGGTGTTTGGTCTTTATTTTTTCCCTTTCCATTTATCAGAAGCTAAATGTATTTGTGCAACATAATTGTAATAATAATTTTATTGAGGTAAAGTAAATATTAAACATATATTACAATAACTTTCGTCTAAGCCCATTAAGGCTTGTATATAAACAGTTTAAAGATAAAAAGCTGTTTCCAAACCATAGATTAGATACTGCTTGAAGATTAAATGAACTTATGAACATTGAATAATAGAAAAGAGAGGATGTGCACTTTGCTCTTATTGTAAGTCATAATGCTTTAAGTTAAGAAATCGCTGTATCGTCGTTTGTAATTACAAGTCATTTGGCCCTATGTCTAAGATGTTTAAATTTAAAGAATTAAGAAAATAGTTTGTATCCGTTTGAATATTTTTGCATTTTCCACAGTAACATATATATGATGATATTCCAAAGTATTCATGAATTAATTTTTATATTTGTTTGAATCTACTAATTTAAAATATTTCTTTCGTTACTGCTCCTGTTAATTCGGGCTGGTAGTCTGGACTAAAAGTCGCTCTACAGTATATAAATAAGTTATTCCTATTGTGGCTCTGGACATTATTTTTTATTTAGCTCGTTGAAAACCAAAACGTCCAACAACCAATGAAAGTCAACACGGAAATGCACATTTTTACGCCGTCACGTTCCGTATAATGATTTGAAAATGTATGCACACAAGTTGTAAAGAGTTCTTATTTTCCTCGGAAGTTATATAAGATACCTTTGCGATATAATTTTCAGCGGAATGGTGTGCTTTTTCATAGAAACTAGCATTTTACTACTGCTTACATATTTGCTATTTGAACCCTAGCACCTCCATAGTGATTGTATCGATTTACAATTTCAAACAAAAATCTCAATGCTCCACATAACGTCTTAATTTATGATTCGTTTTGAAACATATGGTCATCTAAAAAGTCTCTCCATGGATGCACACCCCGGCGCTCCAACAGGATGAGCGCCTTTCTCTCTCTCTCTCTCTCTCTCTCTCTCTCTCTCTCTCTCTCTCTTCTACCCTTAAACAACATGAATAGCGTAAGGTGTGAGAATTATAAAAGTAACCAGTATAATGCCAAACTATTCATTAAGGATAACATTTTGCTTCGTTGTGTTCTGTGGACGAAGTTTTTCACGCACTACCTGTATGTCTATGTTTCCAACGGATAAAGCAGGACGTATGATAACTCTACCATACGGAGTTCCCATTAATGAACTCCGGTTGATTTTGCTAATACGTAAAAATAATGTAAATGTAGTTGTCGTCGTTAAGCTTATAACGGTCTGCTTGAGACTTATAATGGCTACATTATGGATTGACCCCTTCACATCCCAAAGTGAGACTCAAACAAAATTTTACGCCCGACGGTTGATAAGATATTTCCCAAAGGAATAATTTTATCCGCGAAATGTCAAGAGACCTACGATGAATGCCATCTTGAGAAGTACCACAGTGTAACTATTGAGTATGGTTTTAATCTCTAATCTAATCAAATGTAATCTCGAAATTCGATCTAACACGTTTATTAAAAGTTATAAACTCGTAAGATTGGTATATTTTAAAGGATGATCAAGATTTGCGGTCAGTTCAGTGCCAAGAAAGACTTTTGAGAACAGAAAGGTTTTCTTCCAGTATATGTATAATTAAAAACTAATATCTAGTTATTAGACACACTCACACACGCGCGCACACACACACATACACACACACACACGCACGCACACGCACACACACACGCACTCGCACACGCACACACACACACACACACACACACACACACACACACATTTAATTCAGTCATTGTATAAAGAGAAACTCTACATCAGGTACACGCCGCACACAATAACCGTGCATTTTACTTTTATAAATTATTCCTTATGCGTTCTGCTTTCTCCAGATGTTAAAGATGTCCTTGTATTACCTTGTTTTATTAACCTACTCAGGATCCTATTTCTTACTAAACATCTTAGTTTTTCTTTTCCCTAAAAGTTTGGTTAAGTGTAAACAAAGATCTGGACACATATCTGAAACGTGTCACAGCAATTGCAAATAAACAGCATCGGGAGTCGAGGGGCCAATACATATCATGCAGCGAGTGGAAAATATAGGACAAAACATCCCATGGACAATCCATCAAATGTCATTTATAAAAGGTCGACAAAACGTCCAATATCATTTTGACAGGGTAGCAAAAAATCACATAATGGACATGAAATAAATAAAATATTTCGAAATCGTTATTTGGATTTCCTTTTCATTGATTCTTGGTAGATGGATTTTTTTTTCAAAATATTTAATGTTTTCTCAAAAAAGAAATTGAAGGTGTAGCTTGTTGTGGTGATAAATGTTTGTCCGGCATCAATTGTTCAAAAATGGCAATTGATGTTTTGTCCATTTGCTTTTGTTAGGCTTCCGCGAATGGGTGCTCGCAAACTCATATAAACTCTTTACGCCTAAAATGCTTTACATATTTTGATATAGTAAAGTCCAGTCGAATAAACCTATTTTTGCAACGTAGCGTCTGTATTGCTGTTTATACTCGCTTAACTACAATACAAAGTGCCTTTTTTGCCCTTAGCACCATGTCCTTTTTAAAAACCCGGCTAAAACTCTTAAGTTGAATATTTAAATATGTATATATATAATGTTGCAGGTTTTTTATGAGTTTATTGAAATAACATTGTTTGTTATAATTTTCAAAATAACCAATTTAAAATTAGTGTTCATACTAACTTATCAATATTTATGTCAATCATCTATGTCCCAATTGCCTATTAAGCGTGCAATGCATACCTTAATATATTTTTAGAGACTTTTTTGGAATCAATCAGAAACTTTAACAAATTTCTTTAACTAGACACATGTTCGGGAAAGAATTCTGATTGGAAGGTAATGTTTATGTAGGCCGCATGATTTTTTTTTAGATTGAATGTGACTTACAAACTGACAGGTCATAAGATACCAAAGTTTATATTCCGATCAACTACTGTAAAGTGTACTGGATTTTTTTGGGTAATTTAAATGATTAAGGTACATTTTAACTTAATCAAATTTTACACTTACTTATCAGGCAAGACTATTTATTTGGATTCATGTTTATTTTGTTACAGTTAATCCATACGTAAATGTATAGAATGAGTTGAAGTCCTCAACAGTCTATCCACCAGAGTGAAAGCCAGCAAAACGCAGCAAGATTTGTTCGACAGTGACAAAGACATTTTCGGCAGCTCTCCGATGGATCATACGGTAACTGATAAATGTGACACTTTTATTCAAAATCAATTCATACACATGTATAACTGATCTTAAACTTCATTCTAAATAATGCATTTATGGAAAACATAATTACTTATAACAAGAATATAACCATGTATTTAATAGCAGAAAGCGCAAATATATTAAATGATTGGTGAATGCTAAAAGATTTACTGTGGTATACTATGGTCTCATTAGGGAGAAATACCGTGTTTTATGCTCATTTCTTTCAAATTAAACTCGGTATCCGTCAAAAGAACCATTTTTTTTCAACATTTATTCATCTTTTTTGGAATATTAAAACAATATTATTAATTGTGGTAAATCTTATCTGGGAGTAAGAGTGCATCTTTAAATAGATAATTTACACTATACTTTTTTTAAGAAAAATGAGGTAACTGCAACAAATGGCATCATTTACAAATTGTAAAGTTTTCATTGATGTAATTAATATAGTCATTCTTAACTGCCGTCTGCTTTTGATGCTGTTGTACATATTGGAATTCGAACATGTCAAAACTACCTATGAAATAAAATATTTTAATTTTGTATCCTGTGATTTAAGACTACAAATAAATACCAAAAGTATGCTTTATCACCGTAAAGATGTTGCAAATTCACAAACCATTTCTTCAAAAAACCTTATTTCACTGTCATTTTTTGTTGACAGTACAATTTTGAGATTTATAATAACCCTAAAGAAAATTGATCACTAGAGAGGCCAAAAACAACTTAAGCGTAAAGCGACAAAATGGCTTAGAAAACAAATGATTGGACTAGATATAGAACATGTTAGAAAGAAACAAAGATTTTTTATTCGAAAAGCAGAATGTAATCACATCAATATATTCATGAATAAAAGCCTAAACATAATTACACTAAACCGTTTCACAATAACATTAAAGCTGCACTTTCACAGATTTGCCGTTTTGACATCTTTTTTATTTTTTGTTTTGGAATGAGCCAGTTTTTGCGTAAATATCAGCTAACCAGTGATATAAGATTGCTGACAAAAGATCAGATCACAGGTGTACATATTTCCATTCGAAAATTTATGTTTTATGGCTAAAAGCGTTACTAACGGTTTAAAAAAATTGCATAAACATTAATTTTTTAACTTAAATATGAAAATCTGCGATCTGATTTTTGTCAGCATAAATTGGCTCGTTCCAAGACCAAAAAATAAAAATGTTGTTAAAAGATTCAACCTGTGAGAGTGCAGCTTTAAATCGAAGAAGAAAGACAACATCGGCATAGCTCTTCTAAGGGATCATCTTGTCACCGATTGAAAAGGTAAGCGGACATCCTGATCGATCAGTTTCAATCAGTATTTACAAAGGACAATAACATTCGACAACCTCCACCACTCTCCAACCATAAACTTTATTCCAAAGAACTATTTTAGAGTGGGATAAAAATTCAGTGACAGTATTGTAAATACAGACTCAAAAGACCTCTTTAGAAATGGTTTAATATTTTCTGATTTACTGAGTACTTCTCCTTTGAATAAAAGCCAGTATTGGTCGCTTCAACGTACTCGCTCAAAGGTAGATTCAGAATGCCAGCAGTTGTACTATTTAATGATTGAAGCTATAAACTGGGCATGAACACAGTTAGCCCGGTTAAAGTGTGTGGAGTCCGAAGGAAGGGCCATTCATTTAAAGAATGGAAGTCGAGGTAAAAATATATGAAATTGAACAACATATTTTGTCACATACAGGAATCAATATTGAATATTATATACAAAATATCCAGAAGGCATGGCTAATGTTGAAAAATAAAGGTATATTTTGATGGTAAAAATGTTGGCAGCACAATGTTGAATGCTTTTTACCGACTTGCCTTTCTCTCAAAATTGTCTTAATTTGTGACTAAGTTTTCTCAACGGCGTCAAGCTTTAAGGTGACAGAATAAATCTGGAGTCGGGATAATCTTAAAAAAAACATCATTTAATAAAGCCTGAACGGCATTTTAGAATTACTAGTAATTAATACTACCAAGCAAACTTATATATTCTAAATATAAGGTCAATAGATTGTCCAACTAAGCTAGATGGCATTCCTGAAATTCTGTTTATATTTCAGCTGAGTCCTGAGCGCAGGAGAGTTGTTTAAATTGAGACACCCACATTTCAGACAACCAGATCGTCGGTATCATCCGAGGAGGTACCAAAATGAATATGTTCCTAATAAATTGAATGTTGTGAAATAACTTCCCACAATTGTAAACCATACTTAGACAATATGTAGAGCGCATGTTGAAACGACCTCGGTTCAAGCTCAAGCCACTCTAAGAGGTCATATGACTACATTTCATTTCCACTCAATATCCCTTAAGCCGTTTGAAGGATTTTGCCCGCTCCATTTGTCTTGAACCACTTAAAGGATTGAATAAATTTGCCACAAATGTGCACCATATTGAAGCGATGTGCAGAGTGCATGTTACAACCAGCTCTGTTCAAGATCAAACTCACAATAAGAGGTTTATATGACTATTATATGACAACATATATTGTCCGATGTTCACCATATCTAGATGATGAGCAGTTAAAGGTCAAAACACTTAGATGTCATAGGTCATATGACTACATTTACCCTCTATTCAATATTTCTTGAACCGCATTTAAAGTTTGGAAACAATTTTCAACAAATGTTCATCATATTTATATGATGTTCATATGGCATGTTACAACCAGTTTGGTTCAAGGTCAAGGTCACACTTAAAGGTCAAAGGTCAAAGGATTATAAATTTTGTGTCCGCACCATTTCCCTTGAATAGCTGGAAGGCTTTTGATATAGTTCGCCAAAACTTGTTCACCATATTGAAATGACGTCACACTTGGAGATCAAAGGTCATATGACTATATTTAACGACGATGTGTAAAGATAGAAACATCAGTTACAAAACAACCATCCGGTTGCCGTTAGCTTTAGCTTATTCAATTAATTGTTCCAAAATATCAAACACAACCACATTCTTAATTAATGTGACAGTGCTAGTACCGCATTAAACCAACAACATGGTATGAAATGACATCGAAATTTTAAATAACAAAAAGTGTACTTTTTTGCAAAACACAACATAAAGTGGTCAAACCGAACACGGGATTAATATAAATGTGTAAACCTACAATGAGTCTATTTAATCTCGAAAAAACAATGAAAGCGCTCACCCCCCTTCACACACACACTCAAACCAGTCATTTTTGTCAGTAAACAAAATTTCGAAAAACATCGTTTTTCATATGGTTGCATTCTATAAAAACAACGTTATTTTCAATAACAACTTCACATTCATTCAAAAGATTTTTTCGAGATAAAATTATAACATTTATGTGCTCTTTTCCATATAAATAAACATTTAAACCATTGCATATATCAACTTAAAACTTTTAAGCTTTGTTTAAATAAGTTTGGTGCAAGAACATCAACAATGTGATCCATATTATCAAATTACCTCCCTTGATTTATCACAAAATGGATGTAAATTTATTATTGATAAATAAAACTGTGTATTTGACTCCTGCACATTTCAAGAACAATAAATCTGAGTACCACTGTTGTCATATTGACTCATTTGACATAAAGGTGATGTTTTTAAATTTGCAAAACAAATTACATTTTATGAGGCTTTGAAAACAATAAGATGGAAGTTAATGGTGCATCGAAAGATGGCAATATATTATGGTGTGTTACAAAATGAGATAACTCTGACCAGTGTAAGAATACTGGTGCTGACGAAAACTTATATCTTTTCGACGAATATGGAGAGTAATACGTCTACTCACGCTGGCGTTGAATTTAAAAACAGTTTTGCATATAACACCATTAAGTCATTAGTTCAGCAAATACATCATGTTTTGCAGTTTTAAACTTGAGACATGTATTTCAAACCATCCAAACTACTCAATTAGTGAACTTGGATAACTATAGCTTGCATAAAATGCAAATTATGGCCTTTTATTATTCGACTTATAAGCAAACACATCGTATACTTCAATGAAATTTTAGACATGTGTTCCTAACTTCCTGACTATCCAGCACACTTAATTAATCAAATCATGTTAGATAACTCTACCTTGTATATTATTAAAATAAGGGCCATATTTCGAGAACGAAATTCTAGTTAAAGTTTTGCATGTTTGCACACATAGTTTATTATCTCAGCAAGTATGGGATGTATTGGAATGAGACATAATACTTTGAATCTCAACCATTGAACGCCATTAAATATTCCAGTAAGATAACTATATTTGACATGTTATTATAATTATGGCCTATTCTTATTATGTTAAGAATGACATTCTGGTAAAGGTTTTGCCATGTAACCAAATATACTAAGTCAACATTTCAGCAAATGTATCATATATTGTAATCAGGGCTATGTCCTTCAACCCCCATCCCCCGCCAAAAATAAAAAAGGCTGGTTCCAAAAGATCGGATGTTTATCGAGTTAGTGCTGCAGCATTATGCACCGCGGAAAGGTAATTCTAAATTTCCTGTAATTCAAATTATGGCCCATTATGTATTAAAATGTACTTAAAAATCTGGTTACGGCTGTTAATATATCTGCAAGAATGGCTCAGAATGGGATGTATTATGTTAGAAGTTTACATAACGGTGCTCTTCCATCAAACGTGGTGAAATAATCAAGTGCGATAACTCTATTTGGCATGTAATGATAGTGATGGCCTTTTTTCTTTTATTAATTTTATTAGAAATTGTGGTTAAGGTTTCGCATGTACCTACATTTAAGTCAATAACAACGCAAACACTTCATCTGTTGCATTGAAACGATATAAAACGGCTCTAAACAACCCAACCGACTCAATTAATCAAGAATCAAGTTAGATTAATTAATATTGCATATAATATTCCCCTTACTGATTCGGCTCAATTCTGGTTTAGGTTTTGCATTTAAGCACATATAAGTCAATAACTCAGCAACTACTTTACATAATCAAGGAAGATAACTCTATCTTGCATAAAATGCAAATGTTGCCTGTTTATTAACTTACAAATTCTGAATAAGGTTTTGCATGTAAGAACACACAATTCCATATGTCAGCAACTACTTAATTTATTGCATTAAAACTACACAACGGTTCTACCCCATCCATCATACTAAATGACTAAAGTTGGATGAATATATTACATATAACGCAAAAATGAAGTTTATTATTCAACTTTAAGGTTTTGCGTTTTACAGTTCACAAGGAATCCAAAAACTTTGCAAAATGCTAGCATTGCATGTATGTGCCGGTCTTGTAAGCTTTGTTTCTTCACCGGAACACGTGATTTTAACCCGGCGGTGTGCTTTCGTTTACGGATAGTTTGGAATGAAACAGGTCTCGCGCATAGACCCTTGCCATAAGCGTTTGACGCATCGCAACACTTGACCAAAACCTGTTTCTAGCGACATTTTCTTCTAGGTATCGGTCTTCCTGGCCAGAAGTGGGTCGCCCTGATCGCGGCATATCACGAACGGTCCCTGTCGCTTGAAACCATTGCCATAAGCGATAAAGCTAAAATATATATCTAAAGATCGAAATGGAACAATATATACCGTTTTAGCATTCAGTTTATTGCCTTTAATGTTCAGCTGTGTAACAGCTCACATATCAGTTTCAATGTACAGTTTACTGATATATAAAAGTAAACTTAATATATTACCTGTTATTACTTGTTATTACGTACTTTATGAAATACTTTCAATACCTATTTTGAGATTGATTTTTATTATATGAAATATCCGTCAATATTGATAATTAATTCATTTATTTTAGGCGAGATGACGCTTCTAATGTTTTTCGAAAGTCTAAAAGATGACCAAAGAAATCTCTTGTATTCAACTTTTCTGGACGTTTTTACACATCTTGTAGAAAAAAATGCACCTGAAATTGTTGGAGAAATACATCCGGACATGAAAGATCTTCTTATCCATACCATCTGTGAGACCTGGAGGATTTTTGAGAATCCTTAAGGTATGTATACTTAAGAGGATTTTTAAAATACAACTCATGTTTTGATAAGGATCACTTAATATAAAAAAAAAATCAAAAAATATTAAGTGTTATTTTATTTTTTATTAAACATAATGAGACAAGTTTGTTGGAAAACATTGATATTAAGTTAACATGCAAGTATCCAATGAACTAACGTCAACAATAACGACAAGATTGTAGTGTTATTAAGAACGAAAACATCCTGTTGTTACTATTTACTATTAAATCAGACGTCGATGTTATTATGTAAGAATGGTACATCTCAGGCATTTACAGTAACACTTCCTGTTCAAATTGGTTGGCTAATCAAATACTGTGATCTATAAATAGTGGAAGGAATAAGTATAAATCTTCAAGTCATAGCAGTATAATGGTACAACGATAAAATATCATTCAATAGTTTCTAATACGACCCTTTCAAAAAGAAGTAGTACATTCTCAGTATCGTTAGTCAGACATAAACATAAAAAATAAAGTCTTACCTTGAAGTTGTATTACTCCAACGTAAGTCGTGCTGAACTTACGGCACTTCGCATTATCAAGTAGTTAAACATTTGAGTCCATTTCTAGTCAAATTCTGCAAGAATTTCTTTCGAATGTGCAATTTTAAATGGTATAGAATAGTGCACGGTGCAAGAATTACAACAAGTGGTCCAATTGGAGTAATCTCAAGACTTCCGCTCCTTTTGACACATTTGAGCGAAAGCCTTACTTTGAAAATTCAAAAGAACTTGGAGCATTAATACATTGCATTTTCATATTGTGAACAGCACACTAAATGTTTCCCGTTGACCGATTGTTTCCAAATTATCGCTTATTTAAATAAGATGACACACTTTGTAGAAAGCTTAAAGGTTTTTGTTTGAAATGTCATCTTTAGCCCTAAACTACTGAAAGGAGTATAAAGAAACTTGTGACATATATAGATGACAACGCGAAATTGCGCACTGCGCAAAATTATAAATCTTTAACATATTTTTACAAACTTTTCTTCCCAGTATTTGAATGCGGTTCAATAAGATTTCAATTATTTTACGCTGACTGTTACG
This sequence comes from Mya arenaria, assembly GCF_026914265.1. NCBI lineage: Eukaryota > Metazoa > Mollusca > Bivalvia > Myida > Myidae > Mya > Mya arenaria. The sequence continues at coordinate 58,029,141 of NC_069127.1, forward strand.
TTAAGTGTTTTACTTCCAAATAAAGGTGGTCAGGATTAACTTAAACTAAACTCACAAGTGGCGAGTTACTGGGTTGTTCAATTGATGTTTATTTTCTTAGATTTAAAAAATGTCCAGTGAATATATTTTACGCCTGCTGAATAGGTTATGGAATGAGTTAATCTAATTATAAGGAAATTCAAAGAGTGGACATCATTTTTTTTTCGATTAAAAGGCCATAACGTTGGAATGATAAATGCAACCTGACTGTTGCGGAAACTTGGTCCAGATGGCATCACCGCAACAAGAGTCTTTAACTTTGGCAAATATTGAATGCGAAATGATTAAAAGCAAACAATACGAACTTTTAAAGAAAATTCAATTTCAAAGCCGATAACACTAAAGGGAAAACTGCAATCTGACATGGTCAGGATGTTTTCCCATGAATAGTGTTCGGTAAATATTGGAATAGAACTTCTTTCGGTAAAGTGAATTCAGTTTCAGCCAAAACATTGACAAATCGTTAACGGTGGAAACCTAATCGGCCTATAGTCATTGGCAGCAAGGCTGGTAAAACGTTGGTCAGACATCGTTAAGTTGAGCGGGTAAGATGAATTTGGACTATGTGTACTGTTTTGTAAACAAATATTAATGTTGCAAATATCAATGGTGCCCTCTAATGACATTTACTGTTACCTTTTTACCTACTTTCATATGTTTGAAGCTACAGCAATAACATTTGGACCATGGTACAGTTGGAAACAAATGTCAATTTTGAGTTTGGTCGACATAAGCGTAAATCGTTTATATTTTGCATAAAGCATCATAAGGTGGTCTTCAACCAAGAGTGTTCAAATTATGCTCCTGGGGTCAACTGGTATAAGTTTCCTATAGACTAAAAAAAAAGAAAATATTTCAAAATATTCTTGTTTCAAAACACAAAGCCTAGACTTTTGGTATTTGTTATGTTGCATCCCAGGATGGCCCTCTATCAAGTTTGTTCATATGATCTCCCTGGGGTCAAAGCTGGATACGTCCCTTTTGATGTACTCTTTATTTTTAAATCTACAGCAAATAAATTTGGACCATGTGTTCAATTTTGAAACGAGATGACATTGACCATGACCTTTAAGTCCACCTTCTTATTTTTGAAGCAACAGCATTACAATTTGGACATTGTTTACAGTTTTGAAAACAAATTTCAGTATTGTTTTCAAATGATCTTGTCTGTGACCTTATGACCTTGTTTTATTTTTGAAGCTCCAGCAAAAACATTTGGACAATTTGTTTTGCCAGCAAATTTCAATGTTTTGCTTGGATGACCTTGCATGTGGTCATTTGACCTACTTTCTTATTTTGAAGCTACAACAACACAATTTGAGCCATGTGTACAAATATGCAAACAATATTTATGCGAAAAACTACAGAAACAAGGTCAGTAGCAAAAAGATTAAACATTTACCCGGTTTAATGGCACTGGGTAAACGCCAAAGATATAGATCATAAAAACAAAAAAATCACAAACAAGAAACATGGAAGAACAGCACAAAATTCTACAAATAGCACAGTGCATATATACTATATATAAAAATCTAGGTATGTTTATCAAGGATTGTTAGGTACCGCCTTGGAACGGTCCTGTAAAATGTAAATTTGCTTGGGGTTTAAACCAGTTTAAGTGCACAAACTTCTCTCTTATCCCAACAATCCTAAATAAAGAAAAAACGTAAAAGGTAAATCTTATCAAAGTATGCATTAACTTGAGGAAACTTAATAATAAAACAAATAATATTAAACTTATAGGTAAATCCAAAGTACTTCTATGATAAGAGATCCCAACTCTGTCTGTAGACGGAGGAATACAATTCAGAGAACCTAATGCAAAAAAAAATCAAAGATGAGATGCAGTCATTGTTTGAAACTATGAGCATCACACACAGTCTGCCTAATAAAATAAAAGGTTTAAAACTGTGTGATCATAGACTTTCATAATAAAAAGCATCATGTACTAAAACTGGGAACAAATAAAGAAAACATTATTAAAAATAAAAGCGTCATATATAAGCTAATTTTGTCTTCCAAATGATTACATATATAAAATATTTAAAGTAAATGACGTCACATGCCAAAACACTCCGAGTCAGCCAAACATGGTTATAAATATAACATGAATTAGCAAAATATTCATAAAATCAAATGACTGAAAGCTTAGTTATGTTAATGCTATATTCAACCTTATTTTTATTTCAGAAATAAGTCGAAAACTAAAAGGTAAGTACTTTTCAAAATAATGATAGTAATTGATGATAGTAATCATGGGAAATGGAAAATATTTTTTAATAAAATACTTTATAAAAAGGGTGGAAATATCATATTTGATTGTAATCTGTATAAAAACGATATCAAAATTTTATGTGGTCAAAACTATTTTTTTTAAAAACATTCTTACATCTTGGAACATGTTTAAAAAGAAACAAGCCAACACACACACAAGAAAAGTCATAATTTGGAACAACTCCGAATTAAAATGTAATAATGAAACAATATATTATAAAGAATGACACGACAAGGGGATACTCTATCTCGAACATATCTTCGACTTTAGATTTAAGAAGTTTTATTCATTTGATAACATGCAACTTCTATACGAAATCCCTAATGTTGACTATTTAAAGTATATACAACTTATCAATAATATACCGCAACATATGAAAAATGAACTAAAAATATCAGATATTACTGTTTTGGCTGAAAAAAATTCGATGTTGGAAAAAATTAAGACCCAAAAAAAGATCACACAGTTTCTGTATAATAAACATATTCAAAATAACACTATTGAAATGAAACATAAACATAAATGGGAAAACTCTTTAAACGAAACACTTAATTGGAAGAAAGTATATTCACTGCCATATATAGCAACAATCGACACATGTATACAAGCCTTTCAGTTTAAGATAATCAACATAATTTTACCAACAAATAAATATCTTTTTAAATGCAAATTATCCAATTCTAGTTTATGCAACTTGTGTTCCAGCTTTGAGGAAACAATAAACCACATGTTCTGGGAGTGTTATATCATACAAGACCTGTGGAATGACTTGAAACGCTTTCTCCACTCAAAACATATTAGAATCGAACTAAATTTAAAAAATGTTTTATTAGGAATAAACGTTGAAAAAAACTATAGCTGCATTAACTTCATAGTTATACTTCTAAAATATTACATTTTCTGTTCAAAAAACAGAAAAACAATTCCTTACTTCCGAAATTTTGAAAAATACTTATATATTCGAATCAAAATCGAACGTAAAATAGCTATTATGAAAGATAAGCTAAATGTCCATTTGCAAAAATGGGCTTTTCTTTTATAATCATTAGATATGAAATACATTTTAGAAAGCCAGTTTTGTCTCTTTTCTTTTTATTTAAATCCTTTTATGGGCATTTTCTTTCTTTTTTTTCTTTTTTAGCCCATTCCCCCCCCCCCTTTTTTCGATATCAGAAAATCGCAAAACAACAGGTTTCTTCATATGAAAGATACCTTTGTGTATACATGTCAAATGTTTTTTACGTATAGCTGTATGAAGTGCTGTTTGTGTACGTTTGAATAAAAAAAAATACTTTTCAAGATAATGCCCTTTTATCCACGGTTAAAATAAAATCCAAGTAATTCATTGAGTCTCTCTGCCCAATTATCCTGCTGGAAACATTTTAATTTTACGAAATTTCTGTAAAAAAAATCACCATATAAATCAGGATGAGCAATACTATTAGCAATCAGCGATTTAAGACAACTAATGTACTTTAATATAAGATGTTAATGACTATTAACAATTTTGATAAAGTTTTCCTTAATTTATAATATATGAAACCCTGTTTTAAAAGTTTTTCCGTCATAAGTGTACTGGGAGAGCTGAAATGTTTGACATATGTACATATTCCAGCAAATCTTATCAACTGTGCAATAAAAACACCATATGATGGTGAACTGGGAACATCTTCATCTAAAAAAGGGTTATTAATTATTTTAAAATTAAAATCATCACGATTGTCATAAAGATAAATACTCAATATATCTTCCTTTACTTTGAGTTGCAGATCTGAATAGGATGCTTTTAAATCGGATGTATCAGATTTATAAAGTTGGAATTGTGAAGGGTATATCAATTTAATATTATATGTAAACACAGGATTATCTAAATTTAGAATATCATCAATATACCTAAAAGTGCTATTGAATTTACCAAAGAGCGTGCTAGATAATTTCAAAATGTATTTACTTTCATAAAAGTATAAAAAGAGATTTGCAAGTAAAGGTGCATAATTGGCACCCATTTGTTTGCTAATATTAACATTAACTGAATTTTAGAAAATAATTTTAATATTAAGGACAAAATTAAAACTTCAATGCATGTCTATTAGATATATTTATCTAAGCGATCATTAGTCCAAAAAACCTTTTTTAACATTAACTGTCTTATAAGTAGGTTTCTCCCTCACAAAAGTGTTTTCGATAAGAGGAGTCAATTTGTTTGTAACTTAAGATTGTGGAATAGATGTATAGAGCGTTGAAAAGTAAGTATAAAGCATTAAGACCTAAAACCGTCTTCTTTCAAAATCATTAACTAAATCTAAAGAATTATTGATACACAAAGAGATTAATTCCAGAATTCTCCTAATCTTTGCTGCATTATTTGTTCACATGAAACTTACTAGCAGGTAAACAGGATGTTAGTAAAATGGAAACTTGTTTTGTAGAACAAGAAATGGAATTAATAATAAACTGTGATTCATACGGATTTTTATGCAATTTAGGTAACCAGTGAATATTTTCATTATCAACATTAAACAGAACTTTAATTAAGCATTATAATCAATATGATTTTTAATAACACTTTCTTTATACAACTAACTACCTTTTCTGTTTACACATTTTAAACATAAATCTTTTTCAGCTAACTCAAACATAAACAGTTCAAAGTGAACTATACATACTGTTCTAGTTTCATTGAATACACTTTAAAAGATCAGTTTGACTGTACGTGTTCTAACGAGATAGAGTGACCCAATACATTATTTAAAATATTATTAACGTAAAGTGCTGTGCAGAAATTGCTAGGTAAGTCGCATCGTGAAATTGTTACTACTACTGCATACAAGACATACTTACAACACCTACTCCAAACAACAAATACTTGCAGCACCTACTGCATAAAAGACATATTTGCAACACATACTGCTTACAACAATACTTGCAGCACATACTGTTTATAACAATACTTGCAGCACATACTGCTTACAAAAATACTTGTAGCACCTACTCCATACAACACATACATGCAGCACCTACTCCATACACCACATACAAGCAACACCTACTCCATACAATACATACATGCAGCACCTATTCCATACAATACATACATGCAGCACCTACTCCATACAACACATACTTGCAGAACCTACTCCATACACCACATACAAGCAACACCTACTGCATACAATACATACAAGCAGCACCTACTCCATACAACATATACTTGTAGCACCTACTCCATTCAACAGATACTTGCAGCACCTACTGCATACAACACATACAAGCAGCACCTACTCCATACAACACATACATGCAGCACTTACTCCATATAACACATACTTGTAACACCTACTGCTTACAACAAATACATGCAGCACCCACTCCATACAACAAATACATGCATCAACTATTCCATACAACACATACATATAGCACCTACTCCATACAACACATACTTGTAGCACCTACTCCATACAACACATACAAGCAGCACCTACTCCATACAACGCATACATGCAGCACCTACTCCATACAACACATACGTGTAAAACCTACTCAATACAACACATACATGCAGCACATACTACATACAACGCATACATGCAACACATACTCCATACAATGCATAAATGCGGCACCTACTCCATAAAACACATACTTGTAAAACCTACTCAATACAACATATACATGCAGCACCTACTACATACAACACATACATGTAGCACCTACTCCATACAACACATACATGCAGCACCTACTCCATACAAAACATACTTGTAACACCTACTCCATACAACACATACATGCAGCACCTACTCCATACAACACATACATGCAGCACCTACTCCATACAACACATACAAGCAGCACCTACTCCATACAACACATACTTGCACCAACTACTGTATACAACACATACTTGTAGAACATATTCCATATAACACATACTTGTAGCACCTACTCCATATAACACAAACTTGCAGCACTTACTCCATACAACACATACTTTTAACACATACTCTATACAACACATCCATGCAACACCTACTCCATACAACACATACATGCAGCACCTACTGCTTACAGCACACTCATGCAACACCTACTCCATACGGCACATACTTGTGGCACCTACTCCTTACATAACAAACAAGCAGCACCTACTCCATATAACGCATACATGCAGCACCTACTCCATAAAACAAATACTTGTAAAACCTACTCAATACAACACATACATGCAGCACCTACTCCATACAACACATACTTGTAACACCTACTCCATACAACACATACATGCAGCACCTACTCCATACAACACATACATGCAGCACCTACTCCATACAACACATACTTGCAGCACCTACTCCATACAACACATACTTGTAACACCTACTCCATACAACACATACATGCAGCACATACTCCATACAATATATACTTGTAACACCTACCCCATACAACACATTCATACATTACCTACTCCATACAACACATTCATGCAGCACCTACTGCACACAACACATACTTGCAGCACCTACTCCATACAACACATACTTGCAGCACCTACTCCATACAACACATACCTGTAACATCTACTCCATACAACACATTCATACAACACCTACTCCATACAACACATACATGCAGCACCTAGTGCTTACAGCACACTCATGCAACGCCTACTCCATACAACACATACATGCAACACCTACTCCATACAATAATACTTTCAGCACATACTTCATACAACTAATACATGCAGCACCTACTCCACACAACACATACATGCAGCACCTACTCCATAAAACACATACTTTCAGCACCTACTTCAAGCAACACATACATGCAACACCTACTCCATACAACACATACATGCAGCACCTACTCCATACAACACATACATGTAGCACCTACTCCATACAACACATACATGCAGCACCTACTCCATAGAAAACATACTTGTAACACCTACTCCATACAACACATACATGCAGCACCTACTCCATACACTACATACTTGCAACACCTACTCCATACAACACATATTTGCAGCACTTACTCCATACAACACATATTTTTAACACCAACTCTATACAACATTTTATGCAACACCTACTCCATACAACATATACATGCAGCACATACAGCTTACAGCACACACATGCAACACCTACTCCATACAGCACATACTTGTAGCACCTACTGCTTACAAAAAACATAAGCAGCACCTACTGCTTACACCACATACAAGTAGCACCTACTCCATACAACACATACATGCAGCACCTACTCCATACAACACATACTAATAACACCTACTCCATACAACACATACATGCAGCACCTACTCCATACAATACATACTTGTAACCCCTACTCCATACAACACATTCATACAGCACCTAATCCATACAACACATACTAATAACACCTACTCCATACAACACATACATGCAGCACCTACTCCATACACCACATACATGCAGCACTTAATCCATACAAAACATACATGCAGCACCTACTCCATACAACACATACTTGTAACACCTACTCCATACACCACATACAAGTAGCACCTACTCCATACAACACATACATGTAGCACCTACTCCATACAACACATACATGCAGCACCTAATCCATACAACACATACATGTAGCACCTACGCCATACAACACATACATGCAGCACCCACTTCATAAAACACATACATGCAGCAACTATTCCATACAACACATACATATAGCACCTACTCCATACAACACATACTTGTAGCACCTACTCCATACAACACATACAAGCAGCACCTACTCCATATAACGCATATATGCAGCACCTACTCCATAAAACAAATACTTGTAAAACCTACTCAATACAACACATACATGCAGCACCTACTACATACAACACATACATGCAACACCTACTCCATACAACGCATACATGCAGCACCTACTCCATACAACACATACATGCAGCACATTCTGCTTACAGCAAACTCATGCAACACCTACTACATACAGCACATACTTGTAGCACCTACTGCTTACAACAAATACATGCAGCATCTACTCCATATAACGCATACTTGTAAAACCTACTCCATACAACACATACTTGTAACACCTACTCCATACAATACATACATGCAGCACCTAATCCATACAACACATACATGTAGCACCTACGCCATACAACACATACATGCAGCACCTACTCCATACAACGCATACTTGTAACACTTACTACATACAACACATACAAGCAGCACCTACTCCATACAACGCATACATGCAGCACTTACTCCATACAACACATACTTGCAGCACCTACTCCATACAACACATACTTGTAACACCTACTCCATACAACACATACATGCAGCACCTACTCCATACAATACATACTTGTAACACCTACTCCATACAACACATTCATACAACACCTACTTCATACAACACATACATGCAGCACCCACTTCATACAACACATACATGCAGCAACTATTCCATACAACACATACATATAGCACCTACTCCATACAACACATACTTGTAGCAACTACTCCATACAATACATAAATGCAGCACCTACTGCTAACAGCACACTCATTCAACGCCTACTCCATACAACACATACATGCAGCACCTTCTCCATACAACACATACTTTCAGCACCTACTTCAAGCAACACATACAAGCAACACCTACTCCATCGTACAACACATACATGCAACACGTACTCCATACAACATATACTTGTAGCACCTACTCCATACAACCGATACTTGTAGCACCTACTCCATACAACAGATACTTGCAGCACATACTCCATACAATATATACTTGTAACACCTACCCCATACAACACATTCATACATTACCTACTGCATACAATACATACAAGCAGCACCTACTCCATTCAACACATACTTGCAGCACTTACTGCATACAATACATACAAGCAGCACCTACTCCATACAACACATACATGCAGCACTTACTCTATACAACGCATACTTGTAACACCTACTGCTTACAACAAATACATGCAGCCCCCACTCCATACAACACATACATGCAGCAACTATTCCATACAACACATACATATAGCACCTACTCCATACAACAAAAACTTGTAGCACCTACTCCATACAACGCATACATGCAGCACCTACTCCATACAACACATACTTGTAAAACCTACTCCATGCAACGCATACATGCAGCACATACTCCATACAACACATACTTGTAAAACCTACTCAATACAACACATACATGCAGCACCTACTACATACAACACATACATGCAACACCTACTCCATACAATGCAAACATACAGCACCAACTCCATAAAACACATACTTGTAAAACCTACTCAATACAACATATACATGCAGCACCTACTACATACAACACATACATGTAGCACCTACTCCATACAACACATACATGCAGCACCTACTCCATACAAAACATACTTGTAACACCTACTCCATACAACACATACATGCAGCACCTACTCCATACAACACATACATGCAGCACCTACTCCATACAACACATACAAGCAGCACTTACTCCATACAACACATACTTGCACCAACTACTGTATACAACACATACTTGTAGAACATATTCCATATAACACATTCTTGTAGCACCTACTCCATATAACACATACTTGCAGCACTTACTCCATACAGCACATACTTTTAACACCTACTCCATACAACACATACATGCAGCACCTACTGCTTACAGCACACTCATGCAACACCTACTCTATACAACACATACATATAGCACCTACTCCATACAACACATACTTGTAGCAACTACTCCATACAACACATAAATACAGCACCTACTGCTAACAGCACACTCATTCAACGCCTACTCCATACAACAAATACATGCAGCACCTTCTCCATACAACACATACTTTCAGCACCTACATCAAGCAACACATACAAGCAACACCTACTCCATCGTACAGCACATACATGCAGCACCTACTCCATACAACATATACTTGTAGCACCTATTCCATACAACCGATACTTGTAGCACCTACTCCATACAACAGATACTTGTAGCACCTACTGCATACAATACATACAAGCAGCACCTACTCCATTCAACACATACTTGCAGCACTTACTGCATACAACACATACAAGCAGCACCTACTCCATACAACACATACATGCAGCACTTACTCCATACAACGCATACTTCTAACACCTACTGCTTACAACAAATACATGCAGCACCCACTCCATACAACGCATACATGCAGCAACTATTCCATACAACACATACATATAGCACCTACTCCATACAACAAATACTTGTAGCACCTACTCCATACAACGCATACATGCAGCACCTACTCCATACAACACATACTTGTAAAACCTACTCCATACAACGCATACATGCAGCACATACTCCATACAACACATACTTGTAAAACCTACTCAATACAACACATACATGCAGCACCTACTACATACAACACATACATGCAACACCTACTCCATACAATGCAAACATACAGCACCAACTCCATAAAACACATACTTGTAAAACCTACTCAATACAACATATACATGCAGCACCTACTACATACAACACATACATGTAGCACCTACTCAATACAACACATACATGCAGCACCTACTCCATATAAAAATACTTGTACCACCTACTCCATACAACACATACATGCAGCACCTACTCCATACAACACATATATGCAGCACCTACTCCATACAACACATACAAGCAGCACCTACTGCATACAACACATACTTGCACCAACTACTGTATACAACACATACTTGTAGAACATATTCCATATAACACATACTTGTAGCACCTACTCCATATAACACATACTTGCAGCGCTTACTCCATACAGCACATACTTTTAACACCTACTCCATACAACACATACATGCAGCACCTATTGCTTACTGCACACTCATGCAACACCTACTCCATACAGCACATACTTGTAGCACCTACTGCTTACAACAAATACATGCAGCACCTACTGCTTACACCACATACAAGTAGCACCTACTCCATACAAAACATACATGCAGCACATACTCCATACAATACATACTTGTAGCACCTACTGCTTACAACAAATACATGCAGCACCTACTGCTTACACCACATACAAGTAGCACCTACTCCATACATCACATACATGCAGCACCTACTCCATACAATACATACATGCAGCACCCACTTCATACAACACATACAGGCAGCAACTATTCCATACAACACATACAAGTAGCACCTTCTCCATACAAAACATACATGCAGCACCTACTCCATACAACACATACATGCAGCACCTACTCCATACAGAAAAAACATGCAGCACCTACTACATACAACACATACATGCAGCACCTACTGCTTACACCACATACAAGTAGCACCTACTCCATACAACACATACATGCAGCACCCACTTCATACAACACATACAGGCAGCAACTATTCCATACAACACATACATATAGCACCTACTCCATACAACACATTCTTGTAGCACCTACTCCATACAACACATACAAGCAGCAACTACTCTATATAACGCATACATGCAGCACCTACTCCACAAAACAAATACTTGTAAAACCTACTCAATACAACACATACATGCAGCACCTACTCCATACAACACATTCTTGTAACACCTACTTCATACAACACATACATGCAGCACCTACTCCATACAACGCATACTTGTAACACCTACTCCATACAGCACATACAAGCAGCACCTACTCCATACAACGCATACATGCAGCACCTACTCCATACAACACATACTTGCAGCACCTACTCCATACAACACATACTTGTAACACCTACTCCATACAACACATACATGCAGCACCTACTCCATACAACACATACATGCAGCACCTACTGCACACAACACATACTTGCAGCACCTACTCCATACAAAACATACTTGTAACACCTACTGCATACATCATAAATATGCAACACCTACTCCATACAACACATACTTGCAGCACCTACTACATACAACACATACATGTAGCACCTACTCCATACAACACATACATGCAGCACCTACTCCATACAACACATACTTGTAACACCTACTCCATACAACACATACATGCGGCACCTACTCCATACACTACATACTTGTAACACCTACTCCATACAACACATACATGCAGCACTTACTCCATACAACACATACTTTTAACACCTAATCTATACAACACTTTCATGCAACACCTACTCCATACACCACATACAAGAAGCACCTACTCCATACAAAACATACTTGCAGCACCTACTCCATACAAAACATACTTGCAGCACCTACTCCATACAACACATACATGCAGCACCTACTCCATACAAAACATACTTGTAACACCTACTGCATACATCATAAACATGCAACACCTACTCCATACAGCACGTACTTGTAGCACCTACTGCTTACAACAAACATATGCAGCACCTACTGCATACTCCACATACAAGTAGCACCTTCTCCATACAAAACATACATGCAGCACCTACTCCATACAACACATACATGCAGCACCTACTCCATACAGAACATACTTGTAGCACCTACTGCTTACAACAAATACATGCAGCACCTACTGCTTACACCACATACAAGTAGCACCTACTCCATACAACACATACATGCAGCACCCACTTCATACAACACATACAGGCAGCAACTATTCCATACAACACATACATATAGCACCTACTCAATACAACACATTCTTGTAGCACCTACTCCATACAACACATACAAGCAGCAACTACTCTATATAACGCATACATGCAGCACCTACTCCACAAAACAAATACTTGTAAAACCTACTCAATACAACACATACATGCAGCACCTACTCCATACAACACATTCTTGTAACACCTACTCCATACAACACATACATGCAGCACCTACTCCATACAACGCATACTTGTAACACCTACTCCATACAGCACATACAAGCAGCACCTACTCCATACAACGCATACATGCAGCACCTACTCCATACAACACATACTTGCAGCACCTACTCCATACAATACATACTTGTAACACCTACTCCATACAACACATACATGCAGCACATACTCCATACAACACATACATGCAGCACCTACTGCACACAACACATACTTGCAGCACCTACTCCATACAACACATACTTGCAGCACCTACTACATACAACACATACTTGTAACATCTACTCCATACAACACATTCATACAACACCTACTCCATACAACACATACATGCAGCACTTACTGCTTACAGCACACTCATGCAACGCCTACTCCATACAGCACATACATGCAGCACCTACTTCATACAACACATACATGCAACACCTACTCCATACAACACATATTTTCAGCACCTACTTCATACAACACATACATGCAACACCTACTCCATACAACACATACTTTCAGCATCTACTTCATACAACACATACATGCAGCACCTACTCCATAGAACACATACATGCAGCACCTACTCCATACAGCACATACATTCAGCACCTACTTCAAGCAGCACATACATGCAACAACTACTCCATACAACACATACATGCAGCACCTACTCCATACAACACATACATGTAGCACCTACTCCATACAAAACATACATGCAGCACCTACTCCATACAACACATACTTGTAACACCTACTCCTTACAACACATACATGCGGCACCTACTCCATACACTATATACTTGTAACACCTACTCCATACAACACATACATGCAGCTTTTACTCCATACAACACATACTTTTAACACCTACTCTATACAACACTTTCATGCAACACCTACTCCATACACCACATACAAGAAGCACCTACTCCATACAAAACATACATGCAGCACCTACTCCATACAAAACATTCTTGCAGCACCTACTCCATACAACACATACATGCAGCACCTACTCCATACAAAACATACTTGTAACACCTACTGCATACATCATAAACATGCAACACCTACTCCATACAGCACGTACTTGTAGCACCTACTGCTTACAACAAACACATGCAGCACCTACTGCATACTCCACATACAAGTAGCACCTTCTCCATACAAAACATACACGCAGCACCTACTCCATACAACACATACATGCAGCACCTACTCCATACAGAACAAACATGCAGCACCTACTACATACAACACATACATGCAGCACCTACTCCATACAAAACATACATGCAGCACCTACTCCATACAACACATACTTGTAGCACTTACTCCATACAACACATACATGCAGCACCTACTCCATACAAAACATACTTGTAACACCTACTGCATACATCATAAACATGCAGCACCTACTCCATACAACACATACATGCAGCACCCACTTCATACAACACATACATGCAGCACCTACTCCATACAGAACAAACATGCAGCACCTACTACATACAACACATACATGCAGCACCTACTCCATACAAAACATACATGCAGCACTTACTCCATACAACACATACTTGTAGCACTTACTCCATACAACACATACATGCAGCACCTACTCCATACAAAACATACTTGTAACACCTACTGCATACATCATAAACATGCAAAACCTATTCCATACAACACATACTTGCAGCACCTACTACATACAACACATACATGTAGCACCTACTCCATACAACACATACATGCAGCACCTACTCCATACAACACATACTTGTAACACCTACTCCATACAACACATACATGCGGCACCTACTCCATACACTACATACTTGTAACACCTACTCCATACAACACATACTTTTAACACCTACTCTATACAACACTTTCATGCAACACCTACTCCATACACCACATACAAGAAGCACCTACTCCATACAAAACATACATGCAGCACCTACTCCATACAAAACATACTTGCAGCACCTACTCCATACAACACATACATGCAGCACCTACTCCATACAAAACATACTTGTAACACCTACTGCATACATCATAAACATGCAACACCTACTCCATACAGCACGTACTTGTAGCACCTACTGCTTACAACAAACACATGCAGCACCTACTGCATACTCCACATACAAGTAGCACCTTCTCCATACAAAACATACATGCAGCACCTACTGCATACTCCACATACAAGTAGCACCTTCTCCATACAAAACATACATGCAGCACCTACTCCATACAACACATACATGCAGCACCTACTCCATACAGAACAAACATGCAGCACCTACTACATACAACACATACATGCAGCACCTACTCCATACAAAACATACATGCAGCACCTACTCCATACAACACATACTTGTAGCACTTACTCCATACAACACATACATGCAGCATCTACTCCATACAAAACATACTTGTAACACCTACTGCATACATCATAAACATGCAGCACCTACTCCATACAACACATACATGCAGCACCCACTTCATACAACACATACATGCAGCACCTACTCCATACAGAACAAACATGCAGCACCTACTACATACAACACATACATGCAGCACCTACTCCATACAAAACATACATGCAGCACCTACTCCATACAACACATACTTGTAGCACTTACTCCATACAACACATACATGCAGCACCTACTCCATACAAAACATACTTGTAACACCTACTGCATACATCATAAATATGCAACACCTACTCCATACAACACATACTTGCAGCACCTATTACATACAACACATACATGTAGCACCTACTCCATACAACACATACATGCAGCACCTACTCCATACAACACATACTTGTAACACCTACTCCATACAACACATACATGCAGCACCTACTCCATACACTACATACTTGTAACACCTACTCCATACAACACATACATGCAGCACTTACTCCATACAACACATACTTTTAACACCTACTCTATACAACACTTTCATGCAACACCTACTCCATACACCACATACAAGAAGCACCTACTCCATACAAAACATACATGCAGCACCTACTCCATACAAAACATACTTGCAGCACCTACTCCATACAACACATACATGCAGCACCTACTCCATACAAAACATACTTGTAACACCTACTGCATACATCATAAACATGCAACACCTACTCCATACAGCACGTACTTGTAGCACCTACTGCTTACAACAAACACATGCAGCACCTACTGCATACTCCACATACAAGTAGCACCTTCTCCATACAAAACATACATGCAGCACCTACTCCATACAACACATACATGCAGCACCTACTCCATACAACACATACATGCAGCACCTACTCCATACAACACATACATGCAGCACCTACTCCATACAAAACATACATGCAGCACCTACTCCATACAACACATACTTGTAGCACTTACTCCATACAACACATACATGCAGCACCTACTCCATACAAAACACACTTGTAACACCTACTGCATACATCATAAACATGCAGCACCTACTCCATACAACACATACATGCAGCACCCACTTCATACAACACATACATGCAGCACCTACTCCATACAGAACAAACATGCAGCACCTACTACATACAACACATACATGCAGCACCTACTCCATACAAAACATACATGCAGCACCTACTCCATACAACACATACTTGTAGCACCTACTCCATACAACACATACATGCAGCACCTACTCCATACAAAACATACTTGTAACACCTACTGCATACATCATAAACATGCAACACCTACTCCATACAACACATACTTGCAGCACCTACTCCATACAACACATACATGTAGCACCTACTCCATACAACACATACATGCAGCACCTACTCCATACAAAACATACTTGTAACACCTACTCCATACAACACATACATGCAGCACCCACTTCATACAACACATACATGCAGCAACTATTCCATACAACACATACATATAGCACCTACTCCATACAACACATATATGCAGCTCCTACTCCATATAACGCATACATGCAGCACCTACTCCATAAAACAAATACTTGTAAAACCTACTTAATACAACACTTACATGCAGCACCTACTACATACAACACATACATGTAAAACCTACTCCATACAACGCATACATGCAGCACCTACACCATAAAACACATACATGCAGAACCTTCTGCTTACAGCACACTCATGCAAGACCTACTACATACAGCACATACTTGTAGCACCTACTGCTTACACCACATACAAGTAGCACCTACTCCATACAAAACATACATGCAGCACCTACTCCATACAACACATACTTGTAACACCTACTCCATACAATACATACATGCAACACCTAATCCATACAACACATACTAATAACACCTACTCCATACAACACATACATGCAGCACCTACTACATACAACACATACATGCAACACCTACTCCATACAACACATACATGCAACACCTACTCCATACAACACATACAAGCAACATCTATTCCATACAACACATACATGCACCAACTACTGTATACAACACAAACTTGTAGAAATATTCCATATAACACATACTTGTAGCACCTTCTCCATATAACACATACTTGCAGCACTTACTGCTTACAGCACACTCATGCAACACCTACTCCATACAGCACATACTTGTAGCACCTACTGCTTACAACAAATACAGGCAGCACCTACTGCTTACACCAGATACAAGTAGCACCTACTCCATACAACACATACATGCAGCACCTACTCCAAACAACACACACATGCAGCACCTACTGCACAAAACACATATATGCAGCACCTACTCCATACAACACATTATTGTAACACCTACTCCATACAACACATAAATGCAGCACCTACTTTATACAACAAATACATGCAACACATACTCCATTCAACACACACTTGTAACACCTACTCCATACGAAACATACATGCAGCACCTACTCCATAAAACACATACATGCAGCACCTACTCCATACAACAAATTCATACAACACCTACATCATACAACAATACATGCAGCACCTACTGCTTACAACACACTCATGCAACGCCTACTCCATACAGCACATACATGCAGCACCTACTCCAAACGACATATACATGCAGCACCTACTCCATACAACACATACATGCAGCACCTACTGCTAACAGCACACTCATGCAACACCTACTCCATACAGCACGTACTTGTAGCACCTACTGCTTACAACAAATATATTCAGAACTTATTGCTTACAACACATACTTGTAGCACCTACTCCATACAACACATACATGCAGCACCTACTCCATACAACACATACATGTAGCACCTACTCCATACAACACATACATGCAGCACCTACTCCATACAACACATACTTGTAACACCTACTCCATACAACACATACATGCAGCACCTACTCCATACAAAACATACTTGTAACACCTACTGCATACATCACAAACATGCAGCACCTACTCCATACAACACATACTTGTAGCACCTACTCCATACAACACATTCTTGTAACACCTTCTCCATACAACACATACATGCAGCACCTACTCCATACCACACATACCTGCAGCAACTACTGTATATAACACATACTTGCAGCACAACATGCATACTACACATACTTGTAGCACCTACTCAATACAACACATACTTGCATCACCTACTGCTTACAACACATACATGCAGCACCTATTGTATACAACAGATACTTGCAGCAACTACTGCATACAACACATACGTGCAGCACATATTCTATACAACACATACTTGCAGCACCTACTCCATACAACACATAAAATCAGCACTTACCCCATACAACACATACTTGCAGCACCTACTTTATACAACACATACATGCAACACCTACAGCACCTACTTCATACAACATATACTTGCATCACCTACTTTATACAACACATACTTGCAGTACTTACTCCATACAACAGATACTTGCAGCACCTACTTTATAAATTACATACTTGCAGCACCTACTCCATAAAACACATACTTGCAGCACCTACTTTATAAAACACATACTTGTAGCAACTACTCCATAAAACACATACTTGCAGCACCTTCTTTATAAAACACATACTTGCAGCAACTACTGCATACAACACATACTTGCAGCATCTACTGCATACAACACATACTTTTAGCACCTACTTCATACAATGCATACTTGTAGCAACTACTTCATACAACACATAGTTCCAGCACCTACTTTATTCAACACATACTTGCATCTCCTACTCCATACAACACATACTTGCAGCACCTACTCCATACAACACATACTTGCAGCACCTACTCCATACAACACATACTTGCAGCACCTACTTTATACAACACATACTTGTAGCACCTACTCCATACAACACATACTTGCAGCACCTACTTTATACAACACATACTTGCAGCACCTACTCCATAAAACACATACTTGCAGCACCTACTTTATACAACAAATACTTGCAGCACCCACTCCATAAAACACATACTTGCAGCACCTACTTTATACAACACATACTTGCAGCACCTTCTCCATAAAACACATACTTGCAGCACCTACTTTATACAACACATACTTGCAACACCTTCTTTTTACAACACATACTTGCTGTGCCTACTCCATACAACACATACTTTTATCACCTACTGCATACAACACATACATGCAGCAACTACTGTATTCAACACATTCTTGCAGCACCTACGGCATACACTACATACGTGCGACACCTATAGCATAAAACACCTATTTAGTATATCTACTGCACACACCACATACTTGTGACACCTACGGCATACACCATATACTTGCGACATCTCCTGCATACAACACATACTTACCACATCTACTCTAAAAAACAAAAAACAAACTTTTGTTTGTGATTTTTCGATTAAGATAAATATTTTATATTTTGCTTTTGGAATGGTACTATAAACAAAAGACCTAAATAGTAACGTAGTGTGAGAAGTATGGCATCCATCATACACTAAACAAATAATGGGACATCATAGAAATTTGATTGCATAATTTATATATCATTCAATTGTTAATTCAACCTTTCATATGCAAACATTGAACTTGTGGTTTTTTTAAATACACTTATTGAACTAATAAGATTTTATCTCGAATTAGGCCTGATATAATAAAAAAGACAATTATTGAACTAAACCCTATTTACATTGCTATATTATTTACTTTTCCAAAAATCTTGTCCAACCAGGCTGTGTCCATCAAAATGTTAAAATTTACTAATATTATCTTTGCAATTAAGAACGCCGTTGTCAATCTAATTGAAAGACTAAATCAAACAAACATGGATTAAATAAAAGATAGTTATCTCTGCCAAATTAAAACCACCCAACACATTTCACTTAGTGTTTTTGCTCGCAATAAAAAAGCTTCGAGTGGCAAAACCCACTACCTTATAGTCCTCTGCAAAACGCAAATAACTAAAACCAGACGATTTGACCGTTTGATATAATACGATTGTTAAGTAATTTATCTTCTAATTTAAAGGGCGGCAACCTGAAGATCTCACTAGCCTGAAGTTCACGGCAGACACACCCATACAAGCCAAGTCTCCATTTGACCGCAAAGTCTGCGAAGAAATCAAAATGCTCCTCCTGCATAGAAACAAGATGCTTCTGGCTGATTGGAACAACGGAAAAATAAAAATGGTTGACCTGCGGACCAACAACTTGATGTGCCAAGTTAGTGTGCCAGGTAACCCAATGGGCATGTGTGTCCTCCCCGGGGACAGGGTGGCTGTCTGTTTACCAATATCCGATATTACAGGAGGTATTCAATTCCTAGTGGCACTGGATCAACTCACCCTTGAGAAAATCATCAAGGTGGATGGTTACTGTCGAGGTATTGGTTACCACGATGATAGGTTGATAGTGTCTTACAGGGGAGGAAAGGTGGAGGTAATTGACATGCGTGGGATAGTGATGAAGAAGATAGACAGTGGTGACAGTGGACAGTCTGTGTTAAGCTTTTCATCGCACCTGAGTGTGGTCAGTGAAGGCCGGGACGCAGTGATATATGTATCAGACATTAGCAAGAACACAATCACTAAGCTGGACATGGACCTGAACATCCTTCAGACATTCCAAGACCCCGAATTGATAGGTCCGGGAGAAAACATAGCAGTGGTAAAGCAGCTGCTCATCTGTGTTTTTTACAGTAACAACATTATGTGCCTGGACCTGCCCAGTGGCAAGATGACCGAGCTACTGGGGAAGAAAGATGGTATACGATTCCCAGAGAATGTCTGCTACAGTCAGCAGCAAAACAGACTATATGTCAAATGTCGAAGGGACACATATTTACGCGTGTACTGCCATCAAATAGTTTAAAATAGGGAGGGAAAAGAGCTGAAAAAAGTATCATACAAATGGTTTCCAGATCACACGACCAACATGTGGGAAATAAGATGGTGTTCCGTAGCAATATCAGATTATACTTCATATTACATTGTATATGACAGTGTTATACAGATATAATAAAGTTTAGAGTAAGATATGTCCTGCCAAATCATTGTATTTCAACAATTTTTCATCCATCAACCCTCTGTGACTGTAAAGGTAAATATTTTAATTGAAGAGCTGAATATATATTGATACATACTGTGACAGCTCTTGTGTCCATATATATACATACATACACTAAACCGGGTTTATGTTTAAACCTTTTTGCTACTGAGCAAGTTTCTGTAGCTTTTTGCATATAAATTCGTATTAGAGAACAACTTTAAAAGAGTAATTTATTTTGTCGTTCCAACTGATTCGCTTCAATATTTCGTTTATTCGTTTTGTACAATTAATTTACTACCAGAAGAAATTTGAAAGATATTTTCTCTTGAACAATTTTCATTCAAATGTAAATCCATATGTTTTGTAAAGACTTACGTATCATTTTTCAGGACATTGACATCTAAACATTGCATTATTCCTTCAGTGTACCACAGAACTTGTACTTAAGGATAACGAAATGGGGAATTATGCATTAAAATAACCTGCGTCGGATATAACTCAAATTTTAATATTTAGAAGTAATAGCAGTATAATATTTTAGCTCATTAATATAAGGCATTACATATTATAATACATATTTTAAAGTGACACTATCATTCAATATCAATACATACACATGTATAACAAACATAAATTTTGAGTGATTAACCTTAAACAACTTATTAAAAATGCATTTATGGAAAATATTAAATACTGCTAACAATTTTGCTTAAATGCTTTACATAGCTGTAAACGCAAAAAAAAAATTAAATGATTTGTGAGTGCTTACTGTGATCTACTATCGTCTCATTAGGTTGAAAAGCCGTGTTCTTTTGCACCATAAGTTCAAACTAAACTCGATATCCTTCATAAGAACCATTGTTTTCGTCATTTATTCATTCTTTTTTTGTATATGGAACGATTGTGTTAATAATGGTAAATCTTATATGAGAGTAAGCGTGCATATTTAAAACCCAACATTACGTCGCCCGTTATCTTTACCGGCATATCTATTGCTTCACCGGAGTATCAGAGCGTACTACTTTAAGGTATAGAAATACAGTTATATAAAATGTATTTATGTATATCCATCTGATGCAGCTCACAAATCTAGATAAAATGGCTTTAAGATTTTCAAATTTGCCGTTTTAAGCTTCACTTTTCGAAGAATAGGGAGGGCAATGCTACATGCCCCGGCGTCAGCGTCGGCGTCCTGTTAACGTTTTAGGGCCATTTGGGATTTTCACTTATAACGCCAATAACCTTCATTCAATACACTTAATACTTCACACAGTTGTTCAGGGCCGCCACATAATGAGGTAGGATAACTCCTTATTATCCTTTATACAAATTATGGACCCTAATTATTTATGGAACTTAGAATAAAGATTAAGGGCAGGTTGGGATATTTATTAATAACTTCTATAACTTTCATTCAATTAACTAAATACTTCACACAGCTGTTCAGGACCATCACACAATGAGGTTACATAACTTCACATGACCCTAAATACAAGTTATGGCCCCTGATTGAATAAGGAACTTAGGTTAAAGTTTTAGGGTAGGTTAAAGTTTTAGGGTAAGTTGGGATTTTAATGAAACCAACGTCTATACCCTTCATTCAGTTGACTTAATATGGCCCTTGATTGACATTTTTTTTTATTTCTCTTGACAGGCACATTTTAAATCCTTAACCAGGTTTTCACGATGGAAAAACAAGTTATTAGAATGATTTTCGTCATTGTTCGGACTGGCTGGTGAGAGGGCAGCGTAATAGTCACCTAATTTATCAAATACTTTTAGCTAGGTTGACATATAGTGACAAAGCTTGGTACATAGAAATAGTTTATGAAGACCTTTCATGGGATTGCCTTTGAGGCTTCTCGGATCAAGGTCAAGGTAAAATTTACTTTTTTTAACGAAAACATGTTAGTATTAAAAAATTAAGTAAGGGTCGACATATTGCGACCAATTTTGGTATATATAAAGAGTTTATAGAGACCTTTCATGAGATTGTTATTTGGGCCCCAGGAGTTATGGTCTAGGTCAAGGACACTGTTGCTAAAAATAAAGATATGGTTAGTACTGAATAACTTGAGTAAGGGTTGACATAGTTTGACCAAACTTAGTACATAGGAAAAGTTTATAGATGGTAGTCATTTGACCCCTTAGAGTCAAGGTCACTGTTTGGTACTGAATAGCTTTAGTTATGGTTGACAAACTGTGATCAATCTTGATATGTAGGTAGAAATAAGAAGGGCATCCATGGGATTGTGTTCTTGGGCCCTAGGATCAAGGTTACTGTTACAAAAAATAGAAGAAAGCAGTTGAAATTAAATATCTGCCAATCATTAAAGACCCGGTTTTTTAACATCCCGATTCCTCTTAACTGCTAGGTTTTTAACTGCTTTTGACAGGCACACGTTATTGAATTCACATCTAAATCAAAGCGGCGTAGTCGAGCGCGCTGTCTTACGTCAGCTCTTGTTTATAAAATTTTGACTGCAAGTATATCTAGTTTCTTGTCCGTTTTTTTATCATGAATATATTTTGTTTTAAGTTTGAAAACATCAATTCAGGACTTATAGTCATATGGTCAGAATTCGACGAACAAGAAGTACAATCAAAAAATTTAATGAAACGTAGTCTCCTTCGTTTCAAAGCGTTTATCTTCACATAAATTGACCAATTTTTTAGAAAATACCTAGAAAATACATATATGACGGTATAATATATGTATATAATATCAAGAAAGCAATACATTGTACCAAATCAAGAATCATAGAATGATTTGGACCTTCCAATTCAATAATCATAAACTCTTCAATTGTTTGTTATGAAATACCTTGACTCCTTCATTAAAGTGTTTAACTATTCATGAAAGTGCTATTGAACATTTTACATTCAAGTATTGATTCAAAATATTTTGTAAAGACTTCACTCAAGTTTCACGTTTCCCGATATTTTGACATTAAAATAATTATCGCTTCAGTATACCACTGAGTGTGTGTTTGTGGATATTTTGGATATTGAAATTGGTAAATATGACTTTCTTCTGGTTTATATATATATATATATATATATATATATATATATATATATATATATATATATATATATATATATATATATATATATATATATATATATATATATATATTCTAGCTTTTCTGACTTCAGACAGATTAAAGTCTAACATAAATCTATAAATCAGTTAAACCACTCTTGCCGTCAAAATAATGTGAACTGTACCAGCTTATATTTACAAACAAAAAACTGTTGGCTTAAAACTTTGCATGTGTACACTTTAAACTATAATCAATATTGGCAAGTAACCGATGTTTCAGAAAACCCGGGCAATACTTGTTCCCCTTTACTTTAAATTCGATAATAGGCCAAGTTAAGAAAGTGGATCTATGTGAAAGAAATTTAAAATAAAATATCCTGACTAAAAATACGCTTGACTGTGTATTGGCAATTCTTACATATATCTTATTTAACCTTATTTTAAGGTTTAAAACTCAGCTAATATAGTCAATAATTTCTGGGTTTTTTTTCACCAAAACGGCTTTCATATATTAACTAATCACTACCTGTCAAAACATGTACGATGTTATCCGTGCACAGTTAACTTCCTTGTTCTTTTCCGAATATTTGTTTTATTTTATAATTATTATTATTAGTAGTATTAGTATAAGTATTAGTATTAGTATAAGTATAAATATGATTATCATTATTATTATAATAATAAATGTTATTATTATTCTTATTATTATTATTATTATTATTATTATTATTATTATTATTATTATTATTATTACTGCAAAAACAGAATATGTTGCATGTTTACTTCTACATCTGTAAAGGGATATACCATTAAAAAGAGTCAACTTCATTATTTATTAAGCCTTAAATATAAATAACCATGTGTTAATAAACACAAATCTACATTTATCGCATCGTTAATATCATTTAAGTGCATAAACAGTGAAGAAATATCACTAAATGTATTAGGTACACATATAACATGCACTATTAATAGTCTCCTGTAAAGGCTAAAGCATCATGTATTGATTTTCACTGGTGTAATCAGTGTTAGGTCTCACTCAACGTTCTAAATGTTAACATGTTTTTGCAACTAATTAGTCATATAAATGACCATGAGCAGTGTTTAAGATTTAAGATACATTTGCTCCCCTTTCATAAAAATAATCTTTTCATTAAATATGTTTTTGATACAATATGCCACTTATATGTAAACTGAGTCTTGATAAAAGTCCCCGGGGAGATGTTGAAATAGAAAAAAAAAAATATTACATATAATGAAGATGATATTTTAGGTATTTAAAGGTCTAGTTTATGGAATGTTTGGGATGATAATCCCCTGTTGTGCATCTCCTGCTAATTGCACTGGTGTTACAGTAGGGGCCTTTTTCCTGTGTATTCGTTTATTGGCTCAGGGCCGATTATGGTCCATTTCTATAATAAAACTTCCAAAACTGCACAGCAGGATACTCAGATCGGTGATCTGATAAGAGGGAACAAGGCAAGTAGATTAAGATCAATAAACAGAGGTTGTGTACTTAACACAGTGGGGTTTTTTTGTTTTTTTAGGGTGGGGTCACTTATAGTAGGCTTAAACTAGGCCTTTAAATCACAAACATTTCGTAGACTTAGTCCATCAACTTCACTTTTATATACTGTTCATTCACAGCGAGTAAACTTAAGCTCGTTTGAGGTTGGGTCTGATTTCTGTGTTTCATTGTAAGGATACTTGCCTTGCATCCAAATATGGGTATACAAGATTCAGCAGGGTTCCCAAGTGTTCGATATTAAAGACATAACATTACAGAGACTATACACCAGCTGATGCAAATGCAAAAAGAGAAAACTTGTCAGAAAAAAATCATAACATTGATATTTTAATAACTGATGTATACCATCGTTTACGACACATGTATCTTTCGATTTTGTGCTTATTTCCAATTTGGATATTTACTGGGTCTGTCTACCACTGTATATGTATCTGTACTAGCCACGTCACTTTGACATGGTACATATACAAACTGTAAACTGTGAAACTATTATGCGCTACTTTTAAACGGGTCAACTGATACAGCGACAAAATATTACTTTATTCATTTAAAGAAAAGTATTATCGGTTTAATACTAGCTCGTTCCGACAGTGCTATAGTTGTTTTGAGGAAATACTGTTTTGCCGATTTTGGAACCATCTGGGTTCTAGTCCCTTTAATGGTGCACACTTGCGTTATATTTACAGAAAAATGTAGGCTACATAAGCTTGCGTATAAAGCCATATTAAGTAGTCAACATTTAATAAACGATAGGATCTTCTTTATGTATGTTTTGATATTTTAACCACATATTCATAACAAAGGAAAGGTTTCGTCTTACAGAACAACTTTGAAAGATTATTTTATTTTGTCGTTCCAACTGATTCGCTTCAATATTTCGTGTATTCGTTGTTTACAATTACTACCGAAAGAAATTTGACAGATCTTTTCTAATGAGCAACTTTCATTCAAATATAAATCCATATATTTTGTAAAGACTTACGAATCAATTATCAAGACATTGACATCTAAACATTGAATTATTCCTTCAGTGTACTACAGAGCGTGTATTTATGGATAACGAGATCGGTAATTATGCTTTACTTCTTATATGTATATATAAATATTTGCGTTTTCTATCAATATGTTTTAAACTATTTAAAAATATATCGAATATCATTAGATCTTGTAGTTGTAGTAAGTAATATACTAGCCTTTCAGAAATAAAACAGAATCGAACATTCTTTTTTTGATTACCAGTTAAACCGCGAGTCAATGTTCTATAAAATACGACTAACACTATATAACAATATTTATATCATAATATTGTGTCTGTATATTATAATGGAACTTACTCAAAAACCTACCGACTAAGTGCTATTTGCTCGAACATTAAGTCGAAGTATCGTGTTATTATTGCAATAGCAATGGATTTTTTTGTGGCAGAACCAATCGTCTTATATACTCTTGTCAGATTCAATCACGCTAATTTCAGATGTTTACCTTAATTCCTTTTAAAGGAATCAGTCAGAACACCGAACCTCATAGCAAACGCCCGATCGTCATTAGACAATGACTATATATATGTTAAGACAACTTTGATACATTTTAGTCGATAATACAAACCTGGAAATCATTTTTTTCCTCTGATTACTAACCTGAGAACGGAGTATGACCTGAATCACTTTTAACATTCTCAACAAATTTGTATCCATTGAGTCTTTTACTAAATTGTTCTTAAGTAGTAGTTATAACTACAGAAAATAATTGTGATGTAGACTGTTTTATTTTTGGCCATCTTTGAACATATTATATTGTTTGTCTAAGGCAATTTGTTTTGCTTAATATACCAATAAAACCGATTCTAAAATGATATTACGATATTTTCTCTTTTCTTTTCAGATTGATATACCTATCAAAAGGTGAAATTTCAAAATGCGTGTAACAGTACATGGACTATGCCCTGCTGAACTTTTTCAAGAATAACGACTGCACAGCAAGCAAGGTACGCCCAATATTTCTATGACGTGCGTGAATATACATACTTCAATATTATTACCCAAGCTAGAATTATTAACCGCATTCTTGCAATATTCTAATATGTTAATTTTAACATGTTCACTTGTAGTTCAAAAACAAAACGTGCAAGGTCTTGCTCACGATTTATACGTGGATGTATTTTGATTTTCTAACGACAAAGATATATAATAGCATTAGAGCATGCTATTGGACATATTATAGCTATCTGTATTGTTCTATATCGACATATTACCGAACATATTTATTTTACAAATATAAAGGTGTATTTATGTGGAATCTTCACTATTGATCTCATAACTATAATATTACAATGGACGAACACTATTGTCATAAAAAGTAGTATTCATATGCCGACAAAGATAAACAGTCGTCTTCGGAGTATTGTTGTTTGCTAATTGTAGAATTATTGTGTTTATTTAGGTATAATTGTTTTCCCAATGTTACATTTTCAGTCGGCTAGCTCTGAGAAAATATTGTTTGTGTGATAGTTTTTAACTTCAAATATAACAATAATGATCAACTTGGTCAATGTTGGATACGCCTATGTTTCCTTATTTTCCATGTTCAACCTGCTGGTTGTTATAGTTGTTTACTTCCAAATACTACATGTCCAACATGCTAAATGTATGACCATAGTATTTGGGGTATAGTTGTTTACTTCGAGTTGTTAACTTCCAAATACTACATGTTCAACATGCGTACAGTAGGACCATGGTATTTGGGGTGTAGTTGTTTACGTCCCAACATTAAATGTTCCACCTGTTCGGTTTAGGATAAACGTGTTCTTGTATAGTTGTTTACGTCACACTATTACATGTTCCACCTATTCGGTTTAAGATAAACGTGTTCTTGTATAGTTGTGTACGTCACACTATTACATGTTCCACCTGTTCGGTTTAGGATAAACGTGTTCTTGTATAGTTGTCTACGTCACACTATTACATGTTCCACCTGTTCGGTTTAGGATAAACGTGTTCTTGTATAGTTGTTTACGTCACACTATTACATGTTCCACCTGTTCGGTTTAGGATAAACGTGTTCTTGTATAGTTGTCTACGTCACACTATTACATGTTCCACCTGTTCGGTTTAGGATAAACGTGTTCTTGTATAGTTGTGTACGTCACACTATTACATGTTCCACCTGTTCGGTTTAGGATAAACGTGTTCTTGTATAGTTGTCTACGTCACACTATTACATGTTCCACCTGTTCGGTTTAGGATAAACGTGTTCTTGTATAGTTGTCTACGTCACACTATTACATGTTCCACCTATTCGGTTTAGGATAAACGTGTTCTTATATAGTTGTCTACGTCACACTATTACATGTTCCACCTATTCGGTTTAGGATAAACGTGTTCTTGTATAGTTGTGTACGTCACACTATTACATGTTCCACCTGTTCGGTTTAGGATAAACGTGTTCTTGTATAGTTGTCTACGTCACACTATTACATGTTCCACCTGTTCGGTTTAGGATAAACGTGTTCTTGTATAGTTGTCTACGTCACACTATTACATGTTCCACCTGTTCGGTTTAGGATAAACGTGTTCTTATATAGTTGTGTACGTCATACTATTACATGTTCCACCTATTCGGTTTAGGATAATCGTGTTCTTGTGTAGTTGTGTACGTCATACTATTACATGTTCCACCTATTCGGTTTATGATAAACGTGTTCTTGTTTTGTTGTGTACGTCATACTATTACATGTTCCACCTATTCGGTTTAGGATAAACGTGTTCTTATATAGTTGTGTACGTCATACTATTACATGTTCCACCTGTTCGGTTTAGGATAAACGTGTTCTTGTATAGTTGTTTACGTCATACTATTACATGTTCCACCTATTCGGTTTAGGATAAACGTGTTCTTGTGTAGTTGTGTACGTCATACTATTACATGTTCCACCTATTCGGTTTAGGATAAACGTGTTCTTGTATAGTTGTGTACGTCATACTATTACATGTTCCACCTATTCGGTTTATGATAAACGTGTTCTTGTGTAGTTGTGTACGTCATACTATTACATGTTCCACCTGTTCGGTTTAGGATAAACGTGTTCTTGTATAGTTGTGTACGTCATACTATTACATGTTCCACCTATTCGGTTTAGGATAAACGTGTTCTTATATAGTTGTTTACGTCATACTATTACATGTTCCACCTATTCGGTTTAGGATAAACGTGTTCTTGTGTAGTTGTGTACGTCATACTATTACATGTTCCACCTATTCGGTTTAGGATAAAAGTGTTCTTGTGTAGTTGTGTACGTCATACTATTACATGTTCCACCTATTCGGTTTAGGATAAATGTGTTCTTGTATAGTTGTTTACGTCATACTATTACATGTTCCACCTATTCGGTTTAGGATAAAAGTGTTCTTGTGTAGTTGTGTACGTCATACTATTACATGTTCCACCTATTCGGTTTAGGATAAATGTGTTCTTGTATAGTTGTGTACGTCATACTATTACATGTTCCACCTATTCGGTTTAGGATAAATGTGTTCTTGTATAGTTGTGTACGTCATACTATTACATGTTCCACCTATTCGGTTTAGGATAAATGTGTTCTTGTATAGTTGTGTACGTCATACTATTACATGTTCCACCTGTTCGGTTTAGGATAAACGTGTTGTTGTGTAGTTGTGTACGTCATACTATTACATGTTCCACCTATTCGGTTTAGGATAAATGTGTTCTTGTATAGTTGTTTACGTCACACTATTACATGTTCCACCTATTCGGTTTAGGATAAACGTGGTCTTATATAGTTGTGTACGTCATACTATTACATGTTCCACCTATTCGGTTTAGGATAAACGTGTTCTTGTATAGTTGTTTACGTCATACTATTACTTGTTCCACCTATTCGGTTTAGGATAAACGTGTTCTTGTGTAGTTGTGTACGTCATACTATTACATGTTCCACCTATTCGGTTTAGGATAAACGTGTTCTTATATAGTTGTTTACGTCATACTATTACATGTTCCACCTATTCGGTTTAGGATAAACGTGTTCTTGTATAGTTGTTTACGTCATACTATTACATGTTCCACCTATTCGGTTTAGGATAAAAGTGTTCTTGTGTAGTTGTGTACGTCATACTATTACATGTTCCACCTATTCGGTTTAGGATAAATGTGTTCTTGTATAGTTGTGTACGTCATACTATTACATGTTCCACCTATTCGGTTTAGGATAAATGTGTTCTTGTATAGTTGTGTACGTCATACTATTACATGTTCCACCTATTCGGTTTAGGATAAATGTGTTCTTGTATAGTTGTGTACGTCATACTATTACATGTTCCACCTGTTCGGTTTAGGATAAACGTGTTGTTGTGTAGTTGTGTACGTCATACTATTACATGTTCCACCTATTCGGTTTAGGATAAAAGTGTTCTTGTGTAGTTGTGTACGTCATACTATTACATGTTCCACCTATTCGGTTTAGGATAAATGTGTTCTTGTGTAGTTGTGTACGTCATACTATTACATGTTCCACCTGTTCGGTTTAGGATAAACGTGTTCTTGTATAGTTGTGTACGTCATACTATTACATGTTCCACCTATTCGGTTTAGGATAAACGTGTTCTTATATAGTTGTTTACGTCATACTATTACATGTTCCACCTATTCGGTTTAGGATAAACGTGTTCTTGTATAGTTGTTTACGTCATACTATTACATGTTCCACCTATTCGGTTTAGGATAAAAGTGTTCTTGTGTAGTTGTGTACGTCATACTATTACATGTTCCACCTATTCGGTTTAGGATAAATGTGTTCTTGTATAGTTGTGTACGTCATACTATTACATGTTCCACCTATTCGGTTTAGGATAAATGTGTTCTTGTATAGTTGTGTACGTCATACTATTACATGTTCCACCTATTCGGTTTAGGATAAATGTGTTCTTGTATAGTTGTGTACGTCATACTATTACATGTTCCACCTATTCGGTTTAGGATAAACGTGTTCTTGTGTAGTTGTGTACGTCATACTATTACATGTTCCACCTATTCGGTTTAGGATAAAAGTGTTCTTGTGTAGTTGTGTACGTCATACTATTACATGTTCCACCTATTCGGTTTAGGATAAACGTGTTCTTATATAGTTGTCTACGTCACACTATTACATGTTCCACCTATTCGGTTTAGGATAAACGTGTTCTTGTATAGTTGTGTACGTCACACTATTACATGTTCCACCTGTTCGGTTTAGGATAAACGTGTTCTTGTATAGTTGTCTACGTCACACTATTACATGTTCCACCTGTTCGGTTTAGGATAAACGTGTTCTTGTATAGTTGTCTACGTCACACTATTACATGTTCCACCTGTTCGGTTTAGGATAAACGTGTTCTTGTATAGTTGTGTACGTCATACTATTACATGTTCCACCTATTCGGTTTAGGATAATCGTGTTCTTGTGTAGTTGTGTACGTCATACTATTACATGTTCCACCTATTCGGTTTATGATAAACGTGTTCTTGTGTAGTTGTGTACGTCATACTATTACATGTTCCACCTGTTCGGTTTAGGATAAACGTGTTCTTTAATAGTTGTGTACGTCATACTATTACATGTTCCACCTATTCGGTTTAGGATAAAAGTGTTCTTGTATAGTTGTGTACGTCATACTATTACATGTTCCACCTATTCGGTTTAGGATAAACGTGTTCTTGTGTAGTTGTGTACGTCATGCTATTACATGTTCCACCTATTCGGTTTAGGATAAACGTGTTCTTGTATAGTTGTGTACGTCATACTATTACATGTTCCACCTATTCGGTTTATGATAAAAGTGTTCTTGTGTAGTTGTGTACGTCATACTATTACATGTTCCACCTGTTCGGTTTAGGATAAACGTGTTCTTGTATAGTTGTGTACGTCATACTATTACATGTTCCACCTATTCGGTTTAGGATAAACGTGTTCTTATATAGTTGTTTACGTCATACTATTACATGTTCCACCTATTCGGTTTAGGATAAACGTGTTCTTGTATAGTTGTTTACGTCATACTATTACATGTTCCACCTATTCGGTTTAGGATAAAAGTGTTCTTGTGTAGTTGTGTACGTCATACTATTACATGTTCCACCTATTCGGTTTAGGATAAATGTGTTCTTGTATAGTTGTGTACGTCATACTATTACATGTTCCACCTATTCGGTTTAGGATAAATGTGTTCTTGTATAGTTGTGTACGTCATACTATTACATGTTCCACCTATTCGGTTTAGGATAAATGTGTTCTTGTATAGTTGTGTACGTCATACTATTACATGTTCCACCTATTCGGTTTAGGATAAACGTGTTGTTGTGTAGTTGTGTACGTCATACTATTACATGTTCCACCTATTCGGTTTAGGATAAAAGTGTTCTTGTGTAGTTGTGTACGTCATACTATTACATGTTCCACCTATTCGGTTTAGGATAAATGTGTTCTTGTGTAGTTGTGTACGTCATACTATTACATGTTCCACCTATTCGGTTTAGGATAAATGTGTTCTTGTGTAGTTGTGTACGTCATACTATTACATGTTCCACCTATTCGGTTTAGGATAAATGTGTTCTTGTGTAGTTGTTTACGTCATACTTTTACATGTTCCACCTATTCGGTTTAGGATAAATGTGTTCTTGTGTAGTTGTGTACGTCATACTATTACATGTTCCACCTATTCGGTTTAGGATAAATGTGTTCTTGTGTAGTTGTGTACGTCATACTATTACATGTTCCACCTATTCGGTTTAGGATAAATGTGTTCTTGTGTAGTTGTGTACGTCATACTATTACATGTTCCACCTATTCGGTTTAGGATAAAAGGGTTCTTGTATAGTTGTTTACGTCATACTTTTACATGTTCCACCTATTCGGTTTAGGATAAACGTGTTCTTGTGTAGTTGTGTACGTCATACTATTACATGTTCCACCTGTTCGGTTTAGGATAAACGTGTTCTTGTATAGTTGTTTACGTCATACTATTACATGTTCCACCTATTCGGTTTAGGATAAACGTGTTCTTGTATAGTTGTTTACGTCATACTATTACATGTTCCACCTATTCGGTTTAGGATAAACGTGTTCTTATATAGTTGTTTACGTCATACTATTACATGTTCCACCTGTTCGGTTTAGGATAAACGTGTTTTTGTATAGTTGTTTACGTCATACTATTACATGTTCCACCTGTTCGGTTTAGGATAAACGTGTTCTTGTATAGTTGTGTACGTCACACTATTACATGTTCCACCTATTCGGTTTAGGATAAATGTGTTCTTGTATAGTTGTGTACGTCATACTATTACATGTTCCACCTATTCGGTTTAGGATAAAAGTGTTCTTGTATAGTTGTGTACGTCATACTATTACATGTTCCACCTATTCGGTTTAGGATAAATGTGTTCTTGTATAGTTGTGTACGTCATACTATTACATGTTCCACCTGTTCGGTTTATGATAAACGTGTTCTTGTGTAGTTGTTTACGTCACATTATTACATGTTCCACCTATTCGGTTTAGGATAAACGTGTTCTTGTGTAGTTGTGTACGTCATACTATTACATGTTCCACCTATTCGGTTTAGGATAATCGTGTTCTTGTGTAGTTGTGTACGTCATACTATTACATGTTCCACCTATTCGGTTTAGGATAAACGTGTTCTTGTTTTGTTGTGTACGTCATACTATTACATGTTCCACCTATTCGGTTTAGGATAAACGTGTTCTTATATAGTTGTGTACGTCATACTATTACATGTTCCACCTGTTCGGTTTAGGATAAACGTGTTCTTGTATAGTTGTTTACGTCATACTATTACATGTTCCACCTATTCGGTTTAGGATAAACGTGTTCTTGTGTAGTTGTGTACGTCATACTATTACATGTTCCACCTGTTCGGTTTAGGATAAACGTGTTCTTATATAGTTGTGTACGTCATACTATTACATGTTCCACCTATTCGGTTTAGGATAAACGTGTTCTTGTGTAGTTGTGTACGTCATACTATTACATGTTCCACCTGTTCGGTTTAGGATAAACGTGTTCTTGTATAGTTGTTTACGTCACATTATTACATGTTCCACCTATTCGGTTTAGGATAAACGTGTTCTTGTGTAGTTGTGTACGTCATACTATTACATGTTCCACCTGTTCGGTTTAGGATAATCGTGTTCTTGTATAGTTGTGTACGTCATACTATTACATGTTCCACCTATTCGGTTTAGGATAAACGTGTTCTTATATAGTTGTGTACGTCATACTATTACATGTTCCACCTATTCGGTTTAGGATAAACGTGTTGTTGTGTAGTTGTTTACGTCACACTATTACATGTTCCACCTGTTCGGTTTAGGATGAATGTGTTCTTGTATAGTTGTGTACGTCATACTATTACATGTTCCACCTGTTCGGTTTAGGATAAAAGTGTTCTTGTGTAGTTGTTTACGTCATACTATTACATGTTCCACCTATTCGGTTTAGGATAAACGTGTTCTTGTATAGTTGTTTACGTCACATTATTACATGTTCCACCTATTCGGTTTAGGATAAACGTGTTCTTGTGTAGTTGTGTACGTCATACTATTACATGTTCCACCTGTTCGGTTTAGGATAAAAGTGTTCTTGTATAGTTGTGTACGTCATACTATTACATGTTCCACCTGTTCGGTTTAGGATAAACGTGTTCTTGTATAGTTGTGTACGTCATACTATTACATGTTCCACCTGTTCGGTTTAGGATAAAAGTGTTCTTGTATAGTTGTGTACGTCATACTATTACATGTTCCACCTGTTTGGTTTAGGATAAAAGTGTTCTTGTATAGTTGTGTACGTCATACTATTACATGTTCCACCTGTTCGGTTTAGGATAAACGTGTTCTTATATAGTTGTGTATGTCATACTATTACATGTTCCACCTGTTCGGTTTAGGATAATCGTGTTCTTGTGTAGTTGTGTACGTCATACTATTACATGTTCCACCTGTTCGGTTTATGATAATCGTGTTCTTGTTTTGTTGTGTACGTCACACTATTACATGTTCCACCTATTTGGTGTAGGATACTCATGTTTTTAGTACAGTTGTTTACGTTCCAATATTACATGTTCCATCTGTTCGCTTTAGTACTGTCGCATTTGGGGTATAGTTGTTAAATGCCCAATATTACATGTTAACGTTATATTTTGCAGTAGTCACTTCCATAAGGGTAATTAAATATTGCATTTATAAATTATTGAGTATAATATAGATGCCCTACAATCAGGAACATTTTATTTTGGTACAGAAAACAACTATACCCAACACACGATCATACAAAAACACTAGCAGGGTGAACATGTCGTATTGGTAAATTAGGTTTCTAAGGGTGAATATACTCATTAAAAAGGTTTTTCTTTTATCGATGTTTTTATGAACAGAATGCAGAATACTTAGCATAAACAATCTTATTTAATAAAATAAATGATACGTCAGGTAGTTCAATACCTATCTGAATTTCTGCTTCACATTCTGAGGTAGTGTAAGCTATCTGCATGTCACTTATAGTAACTACTATAGATATAAATAAAATCATTAACATTTAATAATTGAACTATTATAGTGTCTTATTTATTCTATTGATGGTAAGCAAAATTATATGAATAGTAAATCCATTATCAAATTAGATACACTACAAGCTATGCCACAATCTTGTTACAAAAGAAAACTGTCATTGTAGAATAAGAAGCGTCAATCTGATTAAATATCGGATTCCATATCTTTTTTGAGCGTTCGTAAAACAAACAATGGACCAGGTCGTGGTTCACCTTGTTTAGACAAAACATTAAATGTACAAACAAAAAATTCTGCTTAAAAACAATCTTTCCAAGCCCAAAATGTATGGTAGTGTAGCTTAGGCCACTACTTTTATATAAATTGGTTTACAAAACCGGCGGGTCTAATTTTCCGAAAAGTTCAAAAAAAATAAAAAATGAATTTTATTTTTTTTTTCAAAATTATTTTCCCGACCAAATTGATTTTGGTGCGAAACGAACGAAAAACGAACAGATAAGAGTACAAATGCAGTAGATCTCGACTGGTTTGTTGTTCCGTAGACGTACTAGCCAATTTATAGTGATAGCATGTGAGCCAGTCAAATGTTATGGAAGCGCCGTTGGCAATGGCGGAATTAACTATAGCAGTCGGTCTTTGTATGAAATAATTAATTAAAATATGTAGGAGTTATTAATATAACAATAGCAATAAACATTGGCAAATTTAACAGCCGACACAAACAATAACTGTCACGTGATTGTTGTTTTTCCCCGGCCAATTTAGGTCATGAAAATATTGTTTATAGATAAAAAATGAAAGTGTCAGCGGCTGCCATCGAATTAGTAGACAAACACATATCTGTAAATTAAGTGTTAGAAAAACATTTTATAACATTTCATGGTTAAATATCAAATAACAGTGCACTAAGTGTGAGTGGTGAAATCTAAAGTAAAATTTCTAAGCTGACACCGGTGACCTAGTTTCACAAGTTCGGTCGGTGGTGTTTATGGATTTTAAATCACAGAATGGTTTGGAAATACTTGTCATTGAATAAATGTAAAGCTTGTGTTTATTCTAGATTACATGTTTATTCATGTTTGGGCTAATAGTAGAGTAAAATCAATGAAAGAGTTGAACACATGTGTCAATGACATTTACTAATGCCAGGAGTTGTGTACAAAACATCTAGATAAAACAACACGGAAAACTATTTTGAATAAGTCCATTTCAATTTGTAATAAACTTGATATTTTACTATAAAAGAGATTTGTTGTTGTAACCAAGGAATACTCTTTAAAATGAAAAATAAACAAGCATGAAGTATAGATGCATGTACACACAAAATGGCGGAGTTGGGAGAAGATGCAAAAATCCAATACATAATTATGGATTTCTCTATCAGTTTACTATCATTGGTACATAAAGTTAAGTCACATGCTAGATTAATTATTCTGCTACGTGATTTTTATGTACTGATGTGGTAATTTCCTGCAAGATTTGAATTTGAAATGGATTGGGTGAACATCTTATGGTAAATATCCCGGTCCGAAAATATCCCGACTTAGCATGGATCGGGTTACACACAACTATGACCCCGCATAGTAAGGGTTATTAAAACTCAAATCTAGGTCTAGTTTGGTTTTTAGTTTTTCAGGAATTGTTTTCACAATATTAAAGCTCAAATGTCTTCATAAAATGTTACTTCCTTATTTACAAAATTGGTAATTATTTCACTTTATTGACATTTTCCAATATTGAAATAACTGAAACAATGTTGAGAAAATGTAATGTATTGTTTTAATACAGTGCAATTTTTGTGTATTTTAATGCATAAAATTTGCCTTTTCTTTTTTTTCAATTTAATTTTGGTCAGTTTTTAAGTGTTCTGCATTCACATTTGCTTTAGCATACCCTTAAACTAAATGTCTTGCTGAGTGATATTCAATGTATCTTTGATAAAAAGTGTAGTTTATACACGAAAACATGTTCTATAGTCAATTTCATTGATGTTTTATATGCACAGTATGTAAAATTTAAACTGTGTGTTTAATTAGAACTTTGAAACTTTGAGTGTATTAAAACATGCATTAATAGCAGTTAAAAAATTTAAAATGTCAAGTAAATGATATAGATTTTCAATGTTTTTATGTTGTTCTCTGATTTTCACCCTTTAAGAGTATGTTTTGTGACTTTTTTCCTTTTTGTTTTTTCGACCACCCGGTGGACAATTTTTCCAAAAATTCTTGTAAACCAAAAAATAAAAAAGGAGTGGCCTTATTTGTTCAATATCATATACATGATAATTGTTTCAGTGTATGATCGTTTTATAGTTCTCTTCGTGAAAACCAAAAGTAAGTATTTCACGTGTGGCTACGTTACTCGTTAATAATTAAGTTTGGTGTATACGAAGAGAAATATGTAGACACTGGTGAATAAAAGCTTTAGGTGTTTACAAAGTGAAATATATAAATCGAGCTTAAGTGAAACAACAACATCTTTTTATAATATTCCTTAAAATGAAATCAAAAGACGTGCAATATTGTTTACAAACGTTACGTCATTTTTGATATGGCGTTGTCGAAATTGTGTCCAAGCCTTGTGCGCTCTATTGTTCGATTTGGAAGTGAGACCGGGCTAAAATTTCAAAACAGTGAAAATTCTCAAATTCTTATTTCACTATTTGCAACAGGGTAATTTCATTTTTATATTACTGATAAATCTTTTAAGTTCACCGAAAAGCAAATTAGAAATTATCTCTTTTACAAAAATAAATAGCAACATGTCTCACGAATTATTATTTAATATAACAAATATTGACTGAAACTCCTACTAAAAGGAGAGAAAGTCTATTTTGGAAAGGTTATATCCCTCTTACAAAGATAAATAAATCTGTCTGATGCATAATGATAACAAAATTATCATTGACATTCATTCGTGCAAGTGTTCATAATTCAATGTGATGTCGTTACGTAAAGTATTGCAGTACTTCAGTGGTAACGTTGTATACGGTAATCTCTAACAAGCAAACAGTTCTGAACACTACAAATACAATAATGTACCGGCCCTTTAAAGATTAATGTCTTTGTAAGACAAAGTAAGTAAATAATACGTCGTGTCAGGTTCGATCGTTTTACTCAACTATCATAAATACAAAACATCGGAAGTGACGTCAACGTAAAGTCATAACACCGCGACGTCACGTTACGTAAGCTCGCACGTAATACTATACAAATACAATTCATGACACTCCGGCGCGGCGAATGATATAAGTCTCTTACACTGTCGGTGTCATACAGCACTTCTTTGGATACAGCTTTACGATAGGGCGGGTAGTGTGATGTCCATTTTGTGTCCGAATCCGCGCTGCAAGAACCAACCCATCGTTTCCGGTATTGGTCTCCTCCACAACTGCTAGTTTCAATAGGGGCCTCTGTGTCTTTTCCGGCGAGGAAGAATGCTGTTTGGATGTGATATTCATGTAGCACTGGGATTTTCCCATCCTGTAACACTTTGATCTCCGTTCCAATGGCTCGTCTCACTTCCGGTAGCGTCCACGGTCGGTCGTCATGGTCACGGGCCATATTACGTCTCAGCTCGTTCGGAAGTTTGTCGCTGATGATGGGAACCAACAAATCGTCATATATTTTTTAAGACTGGCCTAAAGACTCGAGGCGTCAAATGTATGTTTTCATTTTATCACTGAAAGTCTGTATGCTGTGCGGAGTATTCTCCGGGCGTGGCAGTTCAAGCAACGCCTGCATATACGTGCTGAGGATCTCATACCTCTGACAGAAACGTTCTTTAAGTAGATCTATGGCCTTAGCGTAGTTTCCATGTGTATAGGAAACCAGCAATACTTTGGGCAGCGCTTCCATGTAACAATGACCGCAGATTTTTTTTAAATCATACAGGGTGTGGTTTGAATGCACTGATGACTCGTAGCAGGTCCAGAAAGTTTGCCATTCGGTTATGTCACCAGTAAAATTCGGCGGCGAAAGGTGAGGCAATTTGCGATAAAGCTGTGACATCACTTCCGATGGCGCTAACGGTTCGTTTACACGTATCGCCTCTGTATTGCGATTCTTGTTTCCGTCACTCTAGGAATAGTCTGTGTTCTCGGATGCATGTTGTGTCTGTCTACGGAGTCTCAGCATTTTCAATTCTATGTCGATAGAATACTCCTCACTGTCAACAAGCTCCGTCTCAAAGTCAGCAATGTATGCATGCCTTACGATTTTCTCACTTAAGGTGTTGACAGTTTCCGCCTTCTCCGCTAGAATTTCCAGCAGCTTGATGCGCTCGAAATTAGGTAATTCCTCCTCGATCTTCAAAAGTAGTTCTTCGACAACATTCCTTTATTCATCTCGCATTGCAGTTAGCTTTGTTAGTTGCATGTTGGCTTTATCTTGGCACCAAAATGTCTTTGTAAGACTGAGGTAAGTAAATAACACGTCGTTTCAGGCTCGATTCTTTTACTCAACGATCATACATACCAAACAACGGAAGTGACGTAGACGTAGAGTCATAACGCCGCGACGTCACGTTACGTAAGTTTGCGCGCAATACTACACAATAAAATTCATGACAATTTATATAAAAACTACACTTGAAAAAGTCAAAAGAATAACAGTACTGGGTTTACTTCATATGAATTAAATAACTTACATCACCTTAATGGCAAAGGCGATGATACAACAATTTACCCAACCATAACAAAGTTGCAATGGTCAAATATGATTCGATTTATATCAGCGTTCATTTTGGATTTGATCGAAATCGATATTAATAAAGCAATTCGTTAGTTAAATCATAAAAGCGAGCGGCATGCGTCATGCAACGTTAAAATATGATACCATTTTATAATACTAAACATCCAGATGGTAGGACCGAAACGTTCTATGTTTAAACATAATAACATAGTGTTACTGCACTACAATAAGCATACAAATGACAAGTACGATTTAAATATGCACAAATAGGCGCAGTATTCTTTTATGAATATATTTCGACCGAAACAAACTGAGTATCAAAATGGTAGTCATCGGGTATAAGTACACAATGCTAAAAAATAAAAATCATGTTGGTCAACACCGGGAATCTTAAAACACCCTGAGCCAATTAAACCCAAGGTATTGGTTGGTTATTTCAAGCTACTTCTATTCTAATGCAATGATTATCTTTTTTATCTTTTGACAAACTAAATGTTGATGAACATGTGTATAGGATATTTAGTTAATAAATGATAATGCCTGTGTGGCAGTAACAACAAAAACCATCATACATACTATTACATATAAAGCAAATAAACAAGTGGCTTGTAAACAAATGAAGTAATGCAATTCCTGATTGAAAAATGTAGCTGACAATTATCGCATAACAAGAATGACTGGAAGCGTAAGTATGCACATCATCACGATATTATGAGTAATATTTGTCGTATTGAATAAGAAAAGTATACATGAAATGAGATCAGTACTGAATCATGAGTGGAGTAATTATATGCGAGCAATTAAATACACAAGATACACATGATAATATCGTAGCAGAAAGCACATGCAATGAGTGAAACTAATTGCAATATGTCAATAATCTGTGGTAAATTGTTAAACTTAAGCTGACCTAAGAAGTTTATTTCATGGGTTTTGAGAGACGAAATCCATAAAACACTGAATAGTAAATATTTCCAATTTGTAGAAATAATTCAATTGAAGTGAAGCATCATCTATTTACGTAAAGAAGTGCACATGGTTTTGGAAAATCCTGCTTATTTCATCTAGTCTTGTGCTGTAAATTACTAAAATGTTCGCCTGAAAGCACTTTTAACTGTTGATAAATCTTGAAGCGCACAATCTGTTGTGAGTTATTGTTATTTATATTGATGTATTGATAAACGACACAGTGGTAACAATGGCAACTAGAGTATCTGTTCCTCATTGGACACTAGCATAACAACAAAAATGAAAGTATATGAACAAAGTAATCGAACATAAATACTGAGTAAAATATTGCAATAAATATCGTTGTAGGCGTAGAGTACAACAATACGCTACAATAGAATAAATAATTACTCAGGTATTAATGATCTCTAAAATTTCTCAGTAAAAAAAAATGCTTGTCTTTGAAGTTTCAGACCCGTTTCCGAATGTTTGATTTTATACTTCAATAGGCATATTAAGTATTTAGTGTTTACAATGAAATGGAAATACGTTTTTGAGTTAAAGAAAAGATATTGAATGGTGTTTTATCTGGCAATGTATGTTCATAATTTTGAGTGAAAATGTATTTTGATTTGTTGACAAGTTAATTAATTATCAACTAGACCTACATGTATATGAATTGTTAGTTAAATGGAAATAATTCAATTGTTTTTGAAACAGTAAGGATGCTTGGTGTTAATATTATGACCTTGCAGTTACAACGTGATGGATATAGCAGATACAATACTGTAACTCTGACAATGTTGGGGGGTAAGGTGTTAAGGTCCATTTTTAGATGGCTAAGCTTAAATTACCAGTATATTGGTCCTTGTAGTTGATTTGGATTATTTGTAGGTGTTGGCAACATCATTAGTATTGTACAACATAATAGTAATTTCGGCCTATTATCACTCTGCTTCGCATGAAGCGTTAGTGTGATTTTTGCTTGTGGACTCAATGGTTATCACCTAAAGGTCAGATCCTCATTGCGTACATTTACAGTAGGGGATGAGCTTCCTCCTAAAGTATACGACTGGAATGAAAAGCAAAATAATTTTTCTAATTTATCGTACAGAATTACAATAAACAATATGCAAGCGCTATAACAATGTAAAGTGATACTCTTATGAATGTTATGTACTCTCCTTGAAAGGGATAATGGCGCTAA
Organism: Mya arenaria; assembly: GCF_026914265.1. Taxonomy (NCBI): domain Eukaryota; kingdom Metazoa; phylum Mollusca; class Bivalvia; order Myida; family Myidae; genus Mya; species Mya arenaria. Next base: position 58,073,047 of record NC_069127.1, read on the forward strand.
GTAATCTGATATGGACAAGTTGGTATTTAGATGTCATTTACTTTAATTTACTCATATATAGAGGTGTTTTTAAAGGTTAATGCAAATGAAAAATGTATGAAATATGAAGGAATCCATACATGGATGATTTTTTTCCAGCAAATGGCATCATTGTTTTCTGTTGTGACTGAAAAGCCACCTTGAGGGGGGGGGGGCAGCTGCAAAGGAAGGGTGAACAATGGTCTGCATAAGGTGCATGTGCTGTTTAGGCACACCAAAAAGTCATCTGTTACAAGGAGTTTGAATTATTTAGGAGAACGAGGAATTAGTCTTCCAAATAATGTCTCTAGGTGGTAGAGAGCAAACTACTTTTAGCTTGCTGAATTTAGTCTTACCATAGACCTTTGCCAATATGGTAGTCTGGAAATGCACGTGGCTCTTAAGAGCAAGCACCTGATGCTACACCTTGATTCAATTCGTTACAAGTGATGTTTTTATCCGGTCATTGAGTACTCGAAACAAATTTACTAGTTCATGTTTTTTTTTTTACTCTCATCTGTATTGCTTCAAATTGATGCGTGCTCTAATGAGGCTTATTTTTTTAAATTGTGTAATCATTGATAAATGTTATTTAAAATTTGAGGTTATGGCCATAAATCTAGTAGACCTAGGTTCCAGTGACCACGGGTTCCAGTGAACTCGTGTTCAAGATATTTGATGGAGACATAGTCACAGAATTCAAAAAACAACAACAACAAAAATATGTTTATACCCCAGGTATTAAATATCATTTTAATAAAATTCGTTCATCTGGTGAATTCCGAGACAATTGGAGAAGTAGTATAATAACACCTATTGATTAGTCTAGCGCGAAAACGACCGCGGTATATCTTGATTGGATATTATAAATAAATTATTTTCAATATTATTACAGAGAGACCTACTTTATGGCCTGCAATACTATATATTGGTTTCAAACCAGCTGCAGGACAGGTTATTCTGTAGTTTATTATGTGTTTACTGATTTATGCCAAGTTATTCTGTAGTTTATAATGTGTTTACTGATTTATGCCAAAACCAAAATCATTTGACTAAATTAGGTGGTATATTCTACGTGGGTACATTCAGCCATTATATTCCTTAGTTAATTATAAAAAAAATCTACAAATAGAATAAACAAAATAAAGGGTAAACTATTTATGCTGTTTACTCTAATCTCGAGGTCATGCACAATTAGATCATTTAATTGATGACGTATGCGACTGGTGACGTTATTAGAAATCTTGTCTTTAATACGAACGCGTTCAATTGCAATATGGGAACAAGGCAATGAGATCCCTTTATTGATAACCTATGTCTTAATCTTAAGACAATTGTAACCAGGATGATTTCATTTCAGAAAGAATTAATGATGTCATATGTTTATCCTACGGGGACGGTGCTGGGAGTTGTGCAGATACTGTTTAAAGTATTCACAGACAATTAAACGTCAATTCAAAGTTTTCAAAAGACTATGATATGCAGATAATATTTAAAAAAACCGTCTGAAATCATGGTTCTAAGAAATGGAGGACCGCCATGTTTCTTGTTTGTGATTTTATGTTTTATGTCTTTGGCGTTTACCCAGTGGCATTAAACCGGGTTTATGATTAAACTTTTTTGCTACGGAGCTTGTTTCTGCAGCTTTTTGCATAAATATTAAAACAAATAAGATAATGTGTTGATGTTGGTGCTTCTATATTGCTGTTGTGTAGATTTATTTGCATACTTAAGTTTTGCATTGAGTATGCAAACATTAATTAATAGAAACAAAATATACAATTGACAGTAGAAGGTAGCAGTACATTTCCAAACATTGGTAATAACGTATAATCTATAACTTGTTTCCCTGGCGTTCTTTTCAGGATGACATTTATGTGTTATGTATTAATGTTTATGTATACAACTAACATCTATTTCTTTCAGTTGCACATTTTGCGATGTCGGACATGTTTACTTTTAGCGATGCCGACCGTTACAACAATATATTACAAATGCTGATACGATGTTGTGTTAAGGTCACGAAACGGCTTCTGCCAATGTTTGTGTCGTCGCTTGGCTACACATGTGTGGATCAATTCCTTTCGAAAGAAAAAGCTCATATATTAAAGATGCCATCTGCTTCTGAGAAAAAAAATAGAGACATATTATATCCGCCATTTCGGACACAAACACAAATCGAGGAATGGGACATGTCCTTACTTAGTTGTGTTTTTACTCAAGTTCAAAGAAAGCTCTTATGCTATGAAATCGCAGATCCAATTGACCCAGTTCTTATGCACTACAAACTCAAAGTGCTTGCATCAACAGTTGGTCAACAATACGAAGACAAACTTTACCCTAGGTCCGGAAAGTCAACAGAGGTGAACACGTGGAATATGTCCTTATGCTCTTGTCTTTTCTCGGTGTTGTGTCCAAAACCACACACATTACATGTTAGATTGGCAGAGTCCTTGAATGTTTTGAGAGAGATGAGGAACACTCTTTGTCATTCAAAAAGGCTAGAGATGGAACATGTAGTTTACGAAGAACACATATCTGTTTTAAAAGAATTCATTTCCTCTGGGCTGACATATATTGGAGATGTTGCTTTTGAAACTGAAATAAAGGAAGGTATGGATGACATTGAACATGGAAAAATGAGAAGTTATGTTGCGATTGATCATAAGCATCTTCAAGAGTCTTATGAAAGTGACAGAGAAATAAGCCATAGGTTGGACGGCTTAGAAAAAGGTAATGAACTGTTTGCCGTAAGAATAAAATAATTGTAAAATATCAATAAATTACTTTTAACTATCGAATCCAGGAATGGGTGCACATGCTTAAATCGTTCAGAATGCAACAGTTCATACTAAATTTAGACAGATCTTTTTATGGGTGAGGTCGCCCAAGCTCACACATCACATTAAGAGCATACTATTTCAGCTCTGGTGGGAGGAGGTGCACGGTTATAAGTTCTGGGTGTGACCCTCTAACCTCAAGGCCTTGATCAACCCCTGCTTCCAATTAATGTCTGACAAATATCCAATGTTTTTGGCGAGTGATAAAGGCGAATAGGTTATATATTCTTCCTTATTTAATGTCACACAGAACCGTTTCATGTTCGACCCTTGATTTAAAGGTTGTAAAATTGTTGTCCACAGTTTCGATATTCAATTTAGGGAAGCAAAATACATAAAAACATATTTAAAGATCGAAATGTAACAATATATACTTTATTTGCATTTATATGTTTCCCTTCTAATTTCAGCTATGCAACAACTCACGTTACAGCTACAGAACGATCAAGGTACACAGTTTACTGATATATAAAAGCAACTTGATATTTCCTGAATAACGTACTTGATGAAAAACTTTGAATACCTATTTTGAGATAATAACATGAAAATAAACGTGAAAAAATGGGTACTTTGGGTTGTGGATGAAATGAACTGCTTCCCGTCAATATTGATAAATTAAATCATTTATTTAAGGCGAGATGACGCTTTCGTTGTATTTAGAAAAACTGAAAGATGACCCAAAAAACTTCCTCTATTCATCTTTTGTGGACGTGTTTACGCAGCTTGTAGAAAAAAAAGCACCTGAAATTGTTGGAGAAATACATCCGGACATGAAAGATTTTATTATCCATGTCATTTTTGAGACTTGGAAGATTTTTGACAATCCTTGTGGTATGTATGCTCGTGAGGATTTTCAAAATACTACCCATGTTTTCGTAATGATCACTTGTTATTATTTTGTTTTAAAAAAACGTGTTTAAATGAAATATCAACTGCTATTTTATTCTTTATCAAAAGTAATGAGACAAGTTTGTTGCACAACATTGTTATCACGTCAACATGTAAGTATCCAGTGAACTGACGTAAACAACAACGACTAAATTGTAGTTTTTTTTAAGAACGAGAACATTGTGTTGTAACTATTTTATAATCCGATGTCCATTTAATTATGTCATAATGGTACAGCTCTGCTAACTCTAGTTACACTGCATGTTTGAGTTGACATGCTGGCCTTATTAAATACTGTGATATATTATTAGCGGGAGGAATAAATGAAGTTTCAAGACATCGCAGCATAATGTACAACGATAAATTTCAATATTTCTTAATACGACACATCAAATAGAAGTAATAAATTATCATTATTGTTAGTCAGACATAAACATAAACAAGTCTAACATTGAAGTTTCATTACTTCAACGTTAGTCATGCTGAACTTACGGCCCTTCGTATTATCAAGTAATAAAACATTTGAGTCCTTTTCTACTCAAATTCGGAAAGAATTTCTTTCGAATGGTCATTTTAAATCGTACAGTATAGTGCACGGAGCACGAATTACAACTAGTGGCCTTACTTAAAAGCTTCTTGTGCAAATTCACAGTAACTTGGAGCATTAATACATTGCATTTTCGTATTGTGAACAGCACAGGAGTTTGTTTCTCTTTGATCAATTCTTGCAAATTTATCTCCCTTTTTTGAAAAATTGACACATTTTGTCCGAAGCTCTTTTTGCTTGAGATGTCACCTTTAGCCTTAAAATTTTTCCATATACGTAACATCTTAACCATGGGGAGACACCAGTATTTGAATGTGCCTCAAATAGATTTCAATTATTTTACGCCTGCTGAATAGGTTAGGGAAAGAGTTAATACAATAATAATTATTTTCGATTGATGGGCAATAACTTTAAAATTAACAATGCAGCATGACTGTCGTTTCAAACTTGAACCGGAGGGCATGACCGCAACAAAAGTGTTAAACTTTTGCTCAGACTGCATGCAAATTGCTTTAAGAGTAAACAATGTGAACTTTTGAAACTTTTTCTATTTAAAGGCCAATAACTCAAAAGTAAAAACTCCGATCTGGCTTGGTCAGGATGTTTTTCCCATGAACAATGCTTTGTAAATATTGGAATAGAACTGCTTTCGGCTCAGTGAAATTGGTTTCTGCCCAGACATTGTCAAATCGTTCAGGGTAATCCTTATCAGCCTTTAGTCATTGGCAGTAAGGTTGATAAAACGTAGGTCTAGGCTATAGAAGAACTATGTCCATGTTTTACAATTTCAAGGGCCATAACTCGATATTGATCGAAATAATTACAAAATATATAATCAATTTAAATCTACTTATTTTTTTTATTTTGAAGAGGGAAGGCATATTACAGGAGCCAAACGAGAGTGCCTGAAGATACAGCTCAACTTTGACAATGCCGTTTGGATGTGGAAGTTCATCAAGTTCTACATATCAGGGACTATTGACTCTTTATTGGAACCAATTCAAACACTTTTAAGGACCAAAAAAGAATTTGAAAAGTTGGAAATGACAGTCGTCCTACCGGATGTGTTTGCTGTTTTAAATCAATCAGGTACCTGTAGTATTTTGTAGCTTAAGTGAACAATTGACTAATCTTCGTCCGTCGCAAGTCTGTTGCCGCTTGCTTTAAACGACATGTGGCAAATTTCGATGAAACTTCGTATGAATAATCCTTAAGTCATCATTACTATCGAAATTGCTAATACAACGTTATAACATGCAGGACTTTGCATCTAATTGTATAAAACTGGTTAACTCTTTTGGTTTGGTCAAAGTTAACCAAAAACATTATTGATTGGCCAATAATTATCAATTAATTAATTTGAATATTGAAAACTTATCTAAGGTTAGTGTTAAAAAGTAGGAAGCAAATACTTTTTCGCCTACAGTCCTTCTGACAACTTTCAGTCTGAAGTACATTTGGATATAAAACTGCGATCGCTCGAGGACGCCGGGGACGACGATGTTTCGAACGACCCGAATTTCAATTTTCAAGTCTGTTAAGAAATATCCTTCAGTGTATTTTAAGTTTGAAACCGACTGTTTACTAAGACACCGATTATGTGTTGCGTTGTGGAAATCGCTCATAGGTTAAAAGGCTGTCGTAAACTAAATGTAAAATGAAAATTAAATAACATTAAATGAATAAATATAAAAGTTTATTTTAACAAAAACCACATTTTCGTAACAAGCTACATTTAAATATGACAGTACATATTATGGCATAAGTCAGATTAAAGTTTCGCAAAATCAAGGATTGTTGATTGACTCATCTTGTCGGTTTCGCGAAGCTGTTCAATAGCAATGTGACGTAATGGGATCTAGCTATGGCCCCAGTAATGGGTCCTTCACTAGATTGCTCAGGTGTTTAAAAATTTGTAAGTTCTTATTTGCCATATTTCAAAACAAAGTGACAAGTAGGAATTCTGTTCAGAGATTCCGATGTTGGATCGACATGGTAGTGTTTTATTCATATTTTTATTACTCATTTACATTTCTCAAATGGAAAAATGTTCGGGACAAAGCTCCGACCGCATGGACCGCCGGTTCTCGAACGACCATTTGTTTGAACGACCGCAGTTTTACTGTATATGAAAACAAGACTTTTTGTCTTACAAACTTTCTTTTTGCACAAAATATATAAACGATGGAAACTTAAATTTGTATGCAAACCTAGTGTGTGAAACATAAGGTATATTCAGTAAGAATTCTATAAAATAACATCCCTCAGAGTTGAAACAAATTTTCTTGACCAATTTTATGGTCGATTTAACTTTTCAGCCGACACATGGCACTTTTTGTTATTTTAATATTTATCTCCAACATGATTAATACATTGAAAGAAATGTATGTAGTACACGTAATGCCAACTTAGGCCTTTTCGCTTCCTCGGACGGTAATCTGAATAAAAGCGGATATTTCTTAGTTTAATTTAAATTATTTCATTTAATGAAATAATGTAAATGTACGGAACAATGTTCATTTCTGGGGCATTAACGCGATCTTGAATGCCCTAGCCCAAACTTGCAAGCGCGCTTCATCGGATTTGGCAGTTTAACCTTAAGGCATTTCAGATCGTATAAAAGACAAAGAAAAGGGGTTGTAAGCTTATTTATACTCGCACTCGGGCCTTGCCCATTCGGCAAGTGCTCCGTTAAGATTGTTAGTCATTTTAGGTTTTTTTAGAGCTACCCTGGTTCTTTAACGTGCACTAATGTATAGCACTTTCACACGGCCTATTTAACCTCCCTCCCGGAAGACGATTAGTATTTTTTTAGTGATGCGACGGGAAATCGATCCTGTGATCCCTGGAATGATAGTCAAGTGCCTTACCACTAGACCACGGATCCGCCACTGGCAAAGAAATTAATTTCCATAGCGCATTATCGGATTTGCCAGTTTGACCTTAAATATTTTGGTTCAGTATATATCCACAGCTTATATATTCGCTTGTCCTTTCAACGACTGATCGTTCAAATTTGTTCGGTTCATTGCATCTTAAAGCCACAGAGCCACAGAGCTTATCACGGAACAGCAATTCATCTTATACACCACAATGGCTAGAGTTAAGATATGTTTCATATAGCATTATCTTGTTGTCCTTAACCGAGTTTGCTTTAATTATGACTCAAAACTGACCCCGGTCCTAGAGAGGCTTACGCCGCGGGTGACATTCTGCTCTCGGGATTACAATATCAATGTTACACATGCTGCCATGTGATATTTACATAGTATTTGTTCAAATAGGTAAGCATTTAGATCAAACAGGCAGGCTACAACTATTAATTGTTAGGTGTCTGCTGATGGGACAAATGATAATTTTCGTATTATTTACAAAGACATATAACAACAAAAAGTACGAATTTCTAAAATATTTCAAACACACATCAACACTTTTATGCATTGTTCGGTCATTTGTCTTGGAAATATGCCTTTGCTGCAACATTTAAAAGTCAATGAATTTATTTCGTATAATAATAGCATTGCCTAACACTAATTATTTTTAAACTCAACTATGAAGAAAGTCGTCTTATCATTTAATATCCACGTTTAATTTAGAATACAGCATACCGTAGGTAGATGTAAATAGAGAAACATTATTTCAGTGTAAGATGGTTATATATTTTAACGAGTGAGCAACATTAGCAATTTCTCACGAGTGGCATAGCAACGAGTTAAATATTTACTTGTACGATGTTAAAATATTGCAATCGTACAATGAAACAAACAAATTTTCTATTTATTATATGCCTAAAAAGGATTTGAATTGAAAACGCACAAAATGGTTTGCGAACTTAACGTCATTTGGAAAACGTCTTCGTTAAATTTGTGATGCAGCCCTATGCTCGCTGACATCTGATTTTAGAGCGGGGAGCGGGCTTAAACAGTGAAATATATCAAATGTTATAATTCCTTTATAATTGTTATTTCACTCCCAGATAGATCACCCAACCCGGTTCCAGAGAAGTAAAGCAAAACAACAGGTTCTTACTAGAGTTCTTTTGAAGCGCTATGCGTAGTTATAAACGCCTTAATGTTAAAAGTAAAGTAACATTTTAGTGTTATTTTGATTCTTAAAAAAAACTTTAACCTGGCATATAAATAAATATTTATAAAGAATTATTGCCAATTGAGCCAATGCAAGTACTTTGATATTCACTGGCAGAAAGTCATATTGACCAAGGTGCAAAACAAGAATATCTGATCATGTTTATTGGTTAACTTATCAACATTTTTTATCATATGACAAATTATTTCAATTATGCGACCTTTTAAAACAGCCAAATTGATTCCGAAATGTAAAAAGATTGGTTTCCATTTTAATTCCAAAAAATCAAGATGGTGATGAATTAAACTAAAAACCAAACCGGCAAAACTTTAAATTGATTGGTTCCCGTTTTATTCACAAACAAATAGGTATATGAAGAGAAAACAAAGAACCAACAGGAAAAAACAAACATTGAATTTATTGATAGAATGGGGTTTAATGTTCAGTTAAAGATTATAAGAAATCCCATATGAATATGATATTTTTAGACGGCGATGGCTTTGGCATTCATTTGGATAACGTTCACAGGTTGTAACCAAGAAGATAATATGCCTTATTTTTAAACGAATAAACCTCCTCATCAATGCATATTACCTGGTTCGGTTTACAATGGCATACAAGAGAAAAACAATCGGACAGAAAACTTGACGTTTTGGGAAAACTGTTTTCAAAGATCAACTTTGACCCGTTCATGAAAAGTACCCCATTTGACTGATTTCATATATCGAGATATAAAGACTCAATTGCACTGAAGTTAATGATACTGGATAATGGTAAATTAAGGTATCTGAATAAGGCTTCAATAAAAAAAAGTTACAGTAGTTTCAGTCATTCAAGAATAACTTTGTAAATTGTCAAGCAATATGGATAAAATAATATGCAATTAAACTCATTACATTTTGCATACATATATGTATAGCTGATTTAAAACGTATTTCTAAAATTGCCAATATTTAAATGAAAAGGCGTAACGACACGTTTTTGGCATTTTGTGGACATTTCAGCTGTACATTTTTTAACAAGACAGCAGAACATAGTGTTTTTCTTACAAACATATCATATCACCAGACTGTTAAAAGTGAAAACATAAATATTTTGATACATATAATAAAAATGTCGTTATATTGTGTCCAAGGCGTTAACAATTATTTATTTCTCCAAAACCGGTTACTTCTAGTAAAATAATTTGGACCATGTATGCAGTTTGATATTAATTCCAGTATTTACCTCGCATGCCATCAACATTGACCTGATTACCTACATTCTTGTTTATGAGCATTGATACTTATGTGAGCGTTGTAGGGCCGTGTGTATCCTCACGATGCGGTCTAAATGGAATAATAATATCAGCATAACTTAGTATTTTATATTTTCAGGTAAACCTAAAGAGATTGACTCTAGCATTACGATGTGCGTATTGGAATTGTTGAACCAAAAGTTGATTCCATCAGAAGACAAAGAACAGGACGATAGTGTTCGCAAGAGTCTTCCATTGAAGTTGACAAATATTCAGCATGATGTAGAAAATCAATTGAAAAGTGTAGTTCAACACGTGGTTAAATGCAAAGACTGCGATGAGATGCTTTGCTCTGATTGTGCCCGAGTTCATAGAAATTTGAAGATGTCTAGAGATCCCATTATGATAGGTAAGATATATCATATACGATATTTCGCGATTGTTAGAGTTGTATACCCTTACAATTAGTTTGAGTGGGTTAAAGTACATCAATAACATATTATGGTCCAGCATGCTTGACTGAATGAAATTTCGTCATACGCAAACAAAAAATCTGAAGGTTATGTCCAAGGTCGCCGTACCTACCAATCCTTGATAAACTTACCTAGTTTTTTATATATAGTATGTATGCACTGTGCTGCTGGTGGAGTTTTTGTGGTGTTCTTCCATGTTTCCTGTTTGTGATTATATGTTATATGTCTTTGGCGTTTATCCAGTGCCAATAAACCGGGTTTATGTTTAAACATTTTGCTACTGAGCTTGTTTCTGTAGCTTTTCGCATAAATAATGTTACTAGAGATCAATCTTCCCAAATCACTCTTAAAATCATTAAAATTATAAAGCGCTGTTGAGAAACGCCTGTAATTTTCGTCGTTGTAAAAAATCATTAAAATCCCCGTTATCTATGTTTTGGGTGATCCTGTAGATTGAAATCGTAAGATCCGATGAATGTTCATTTAATATTGCAAGCACTCCAATACAGCTCATAAATAGTTCAGAGTTTGAAACTGACGGTGATATATAGTATAACATCCGTTCAAAGTCCTGAGATGTACCAAAAACTAACGAAAACTGTAAACTTAAAGTAATCAGTTTTTGGCAACTGTATTTGCTGGCACCGAAAACAATTTTTGATGTTGCGGGCAGGGCCGTTTCGGTTATTGGTTTTGTCTTGTAGTTCCAAGACATTGCTGTAGCCTGTAATGGTATTAATATCAGCTTGCTTTTCATAAATATGAATTTCTGCGAACACCAATAAGTCTTACAAGGTGCAGATTGAATCTTTTTCAACATCTTGCACTTATCTTGCATTAAGAAGCATACATTTTAACGTCTTGCATGTAAGTTGGTCATCGAATCAGTTGAAAAGCCCTCTTAAAAATCGTCTGTTATAGTCATGTCAATCCGTTTTGAACAGGAAATGTTGTATTGTCTTTTGCATCAAATTGTAGAGTCTGTATCATATACCAGACCACCACTGGACTTGTTCTGAAAGAACACCACACAATGCTCATCAATTATCAAGCCTTGTACCTTGTATAAGGAAGTGACAGTTTTGCGAGAATAGTTTCCATTAGTTTGCAGTCCAGCTGACCCGTTTGAATATGTTGACAATGAAACGTCGGCACGTTTTATTGGCACTACACTTTGGTCGTAGCGTTGGAATTTGGTATCAAGTTCACTATCTTTCCACGAGTGTCATTTACAAGATCCCCTTGAGCATCTACATTTCTGACAATCATCACTCTGGAATTTGCATTAACCCTAGTGCAATTATCAAAAATAGAGTTGTTTTGTAGAGGTGCTGGTTTTCTTTTTATTCTTTTAAGCGTCTCATTCCATAAAGTTCATGCTACTGTGCTAGTCTAGATCAACATTTTCTGCAAATACAATCAATTTAACGCATGCCTGTTGTGGCGTTCTGGCGTCTAAAGGTGTGTTTCGCCTTTCTTATTCTATTAAAGAGTGCAACGAAATCTGAGCAATCGTTTTGTCGCACGATCCTCTCTTGTTTAAACATGTTGAACAAAATTTGCTTGAAGATCCAATCGACGCATAATGCTAGCAGGGAGCTCATACTTTCCAATAGGGCACAACTGAAAGAGATTCACAACAGCGAACACTATGACATTATCAAATGGGCCAGTTGATTGCAAATCATCTGTTGAAATCGTCGATCTACGTGGTTGAACACTTATTAAAGGAATTTCATCTTTGAAGGCTAATCTGAAGTAAAATAATTGAACTTTAAGCGATTGCAGTAAGATTATTGAATTATTTAACTGGCGAAAATAGTGCCTTGGCCCTTTATCTGTTGATCTTAAAATCGATACCGGTCCACAATAGGGATTTATAGGTCCCATCAAGTTTGAGAACCGTAGGTCCAAGCATTTTCGATATTGATCGGACAATTATTATTGTGTTAGATGTGTTTAATGTCACTGTGCCTGTGACTTTTAAACTACTGAGTACAAAATCACTGTCGTCATAATTATATCAGTACGTAACAAGAAGTTATCAATCAGACAACGTTTGGTTTATCGACAGACTGACCAACGTGCAAAGGGGTTGGGGTTGGGCATATTAAAATATAAAATATACTGTGTAAATGCGTCGCCAGACCTTTGGATTGAGTGAAATAGTACTTTTGCCAGATAACACTTTTGTCACATACATATGATTTTGTAACCTCGTTCCTGAAACACATAGGTGTAGCTTTACCGCCACATTCATTTTGTATCGTGCATACGTACTAAAGAGAAGGTCGTTGGTTCGAGGCCCAAACCTGACGCATTTCTCCCTGACAGGGTTACTGTCATAACATGCAACCTAGGCTGTTGCTAAAATTAGTCCATACCAGACACACTTAAGAGTGAATTGAAGTACTTTCTAGTAAAAAATAAACATATATATTTCTAAGGTCTCCTGAATGTCTATCTAGATTCACTTAAACTCTTTTTATCCCCCGCCGAATATCAAAGGGGGTAAAGTAATAATAGAGAATAGTGTGTGTGTGTGTGTGTGCGTGTGTGTGTGTGTGTGTGTGTGTGTGCGTGTGTGCGCGCGTGCGCGCGTGTGGAGGGGGGCAATTTTGTCCGGAGCAGAACTTGCAAAGTCTTTGAGGTTTTGACTTCAACCTTCTTATACAAATAAATCTCTAGTGCAGTGGAATGCCTCTTTGTTAATTTACATACTTATTCTTTGTCCGGAGTATATCTTGAAAAACCTAAGAAATCATTGAGGTGCAGTGCAGTATCATTTTAGTTGTTGCCCTTTGTAAATGCCAATACATGTACTTTATTTTTGTCCAGAGCATATTTGAAGAGAATTTGTGGTATTAATTTCAAAGATTATTCATTAACCATAACTCTGGCTGCAGTATTAATTTAATTATTGCCATTTGTTAATGTTTATACTTATTTTTTGTACAGAGCCTAACTTGAAAGGTCTTTGAGGTATTGATTTCAAAATTATATACATAAATATCTCACTTTGGAGAAGTGTAGTGCACAGATACCATAAATATTGTATTTTATTTAGTAAGTGCCCTTTAATGATTTCATAATAAGCCTCATATGCAGAAATATTTTATTTAGCTATAACTTTGTCGTAAGGTCATAAGGAGAAGTTAATACTTTATTTAATTCGGCGGGGTATATGGCAGTATGTGACTGCTCTTGTTCATAATTTCGTTTTAACGTGATCCAATTCTCTTTTGTAAACTATATTATGAGTAACTATTTCTTAGAACAATCATTTCTTAGGATTTTGGCTAGAATATACGTAGGCACAGAGGTGACATGTGAATGTTTTTATTTATCGTTTGCGCACGACATACTAAGACGTGCGCACGTGTTACTAAGTCGTGCGCACGTGTTACTAAGTCGTGCGCGCGAGTTACTATGTCTTGCGCTTTAGTTACTAAGCCGTGTGAACGAGCGCATGACAAAATTAGCCAAAAAACACACTTTATATTCATGAATGTTGTTTGAAAATGGCTGATAGCAGAAATTACTATATCTATTATATATAAATGCTTTGTTAACGTATGAAGGAATTCGATTTCTTTTAGGCGATCAGCATGATATACACACTCAGAAACACACTTTTCTGCCAAAGCTGTATGTTGCATGGTTATTATTGTATAACTTGATTTTTTTTTTGATTTTCTTTAGCAACCAAGTGATCCGTTCCACGGAACGGTGTCTTTGTTGCCTCATCGGCTAAATGTTATGAGACATTAATCAATATCGACAAACGATATTTCCGCACCAAAGTATGCATTCACTGTTAGACATCACGGACGTCATTTGGCAAATTTTCACCATCATTTCTGTTCACTTTAGTGAACAACATTACTTCTATCGTTACTATCCCTTTCTTATCACGGCGTCATTTGATCGGCCGGAAAGTCGCACAATGATTAAGTTTTGTTGTCAGCTTGATATTTATCTAAGATATTTGAGTTGATGCAATAAACTTATACGGGAAAGAACATGTCATAGTCTCAAGTTAGTGAGTGGTATCAGCGATACTTTGATGGAAGGCGGTCACTAGAATATGAGAAGGGGACCGGCCTATAGGGTTCAGCTTTGAGTGGATGCAACGTTGGTTGAAATTATTAAAGACGGGTATGGTTGTGGACGTTTGCAACATCTATGGTTAGTTGTGCAACAGTTATAACAGAAAACCAGAACGGAATTTGGGCTCCTTTACTGTCAAATAGTGAGCAACATGTTTGATTCGATAGGCTATTTATGTCGTGCGCATTACTTAATCATCTCGTGCGCACGACAAAGTATCTCGTGCGCACGACATAGTTCTCGTGCGCACGAGGTAGTAACTCGTGCACACGACTTAGTATGTCTTGCGCACGAGATAAATAAAAACAAAGTTTTTTACACATTTCACCTCTGCGCCACAATAAGAATGACATCAACTGTAGATAGTTTATTTTTTAATAATATTTCAATGTATGTGAAATGCACTTAATCAAAAAAGTCTATAAGTATCTTCCATGGCCGCTCGTGTAAGATAGGTTCATTCCGACCCTTGCGCAGGGTGTTTGCGGAAACGAGGTTTATCGAGTTTCCGCAAAACACCATGCGCAAGGGTCGGAATGAACCTATCTTACACGAGCGGCTATGGTAGATGCTTTTTCTTCCACCTCAGTTAAACAAAATAAAGTAAAAATGTATTTTTTTCGCTGGAACTCTTTTGTGCTTAGTGAAAGTAATTGCGTATGGATATGCGATAATTCGTAGTTGTCATTGATATGCGCACAGTGATACACATTATGTTAATAGCCAAATAATTCTAAGGAGAGTGAAGCATTATTTCTTGAAAGGTGCGTGAAAACTGTTTTATGGTAACATTTGAAGCGAGAAATAATTAATTAGCGTTTTAAATATTGCCATAAGACAAGGTTTCCATGATGCTACAGTTTTCAACAAGGGAGGTAATTACTATGCAGCGACCATTAAAAAGGAGTTCCATACGGGCATTTTATCTTCGCCCGTGGGCAAGATAAGAATTTCAAGCATTGTTAAATTATGGAATCTACTTATCTGAGGTGGGAGAAAAGTCTGTCTTATCGACAACTTATTTTAATTCAAATATCAAACAATCTAAACCTGCCATAGAAATTAAATTTATTTCACATTGGATATCATTCAAGAAATAATTTTATTACTTGTTTTAATAGTCAAAACAGGGTGAAATACAAGCAAGTAAGTTGTTTGCTAGAATTTTACTTAGAGCAGGCTTATAGAAGCCTTACGTCTCTTATGTTAAGTGTTTGTTTTGTTATGTGTTTTTTTCAACAATTCAATATATATATTCTGAAACAGATAATATACTTTTTTCACGTGTCCAGCACTAAATATCTCGAACATTTTAAAGGGGCATCTAATTTGTATTAATGTATTGTTATGTTTAGTGCATTTGACTTTAATGATCAAAACCAAAGAAAAAACATTTGATTTTTTTAAAGATAATAAATATTTGCCATAAAAAATGGGGTTCTCAATTTATAGCTACGTGGCCACAAATTATCCAGTAAAAAGACAAAATATTTTATTTCTGTTCACTTATCAAAATTAATGCCTTTTTACCTCTCATTTTTTATATTATATGATTTGAACGTAATTGATCTGACGCCACATCCGTCTTACTGACAGATATGATCCTGCTGCGTGGAGACAGGCTGATACTGGCTGATCAATGCATTGAAAATGTGAAAATAGTTGACCTGGGGACAAACAACCTGATGTCTAAGATCAATGTGCCAGGTCGCCTAACGGGTATTTGTCTCCTCCCCGGGGACAGGGTGGCTGTATGTTCAGAAAATCGAGGTATTCATTTCCTGAAGGCTCGGGGACAACTGTCCCTTGAAGAAAGCATAAAGGTGGGCTATGGATGTCAATCTGTTTGTTACCATAATGAAAGGTTAATAGTAGCTTTCGATAGTGGAAAAGTGGTTATAATGGACATGACTGGAAAAGTGACGAAAGACAGTAATGACAGTGGGAAGCCGATCTTTTCCACTTATTTATCTCTGGCAGTGGTCAGTGAAGGCCAGGAAGCAGTGATATTTGTGTCCGAATATCAGAAGGACACCATCATCAAGCTGGACATGGATCTAAACATCCTGCAGACATTCCAGGATCCTGCACTGATAGGTCCAAGAGGCATGACTGTAGTGGGAAGCCAGCTGCTTATCTGTGGTTATGATAGTAACAACATCATGTGCCTACACCTGCCGAATAGCCAGATGATCCAGCTGCTTGGGGAGAATGATGATATACAGTACCCATTGCATGTCTGCTTCAGTCAGCAGCAAAACATGCTATATGTCGCAAGTGATGATAAAAGTGTACGTGAGTATAGACCATGCGCATTACTTAATCATCACGTGCAAAAGGGTGAAATACAAACAAAATTTACTTCGAGCTGGCTTATAGAAGCCTTACGTCTCTTATGTTAAGTGTTTGTTTTGTTATGTGTTTTTTTCAACAATTCAATATATATATATTCTGAAACAGATAATATACTTTTTTCACGTGTCCAGCACTGAGTCTTATTTTCTGAGATGGCAACGGAGTGCTTGTTAATTTAGGTGATTGACTGTAAAATACTTTTTCTTGCAAATTTTGAGCTACGAAGTGATTTTTTTCTCGACATGAATAGCCCCGCCTCCTTTTTCCCTTTAAAGACACCCATCTGAAAATTTATAAACACAATCGTTAGATTTTTGCCTTATAATACCTGGAAATACAGAATTAGAATTACGACGATCATTTGCAATCAAGTATTAATTTATTAGACACCAAATGAACATTAAAGTTTGCGAAGCAGTGTGGTAGTTCGTCATAATTTAAAAAGATCGAAAATGATATTAATTCAGTTAATTGTTAATTTTCATGTTATGAATTTGCTACAGTTTTTTTCACAATTTGTTTCCAACTAAATTACAATTCATGAGCACTACAACCTATTCATTTGCACCACAACGTTCAGAAAATCGAGCATAGTGCAGCAAGTATAACAAATAAAGTTCGTAAATTTGTAACGAGGCAACCTTTTGTCAATAAAAAAGCCACACACATGTAAAGAAATTGCTTAAACCTAGGTAAGATTACAATGCTCACGAAAATCCAGATTTTTACGTTGTCAACACTAACGTCTAGCAAGTTATGCAAGTTCTAGATGATCAGATTTGAACTTTTATTCAGAACGTTTACATTTAGAACAACTCATAGCCATTCCTATGTGGAACTACATTCTCCAATTTATTTAATTTACTCCTATAAACCTCTAAAAATGAAAAATAAGAAACCATACTCTCTGTTTACATCCATATTCCAATCATTGGCACTATAACGGAAGACGCGTTGGAGCATTTTCAACACATCACAAAATTTTATGGCTCCAATGATTGCCTGACGTGATACATATAGGACTGTTTTAGTATTTCAACAATTGTAACGACAAACGCTTCTTCACGTTAATTCTCGTCGATGGTAATTTAGTATGATGTCAATGAGTGTCAAATAGTAATCATTATTGAATAGACGAAATAATTATTTTTGGTAAAGATCTCACCATAAAAAATATCGTGATTTCGAATTACTTTATACTCTCTTTCAAGTGATGGTATTACTGTAAATACATGTATGTTGAAGTGAGTGGGTATAAGCATACGTCTAGTACGAGGATTCTTTATTTGCGGTTTAAAACGATGATTTCACTTATATGTCCAGTATTTATTTTATAACAAGTATATATTTTTGGACAAATTGATATATCAAAATAGTCCTTTATAATCAAAATTACTAAAACTCAATTTGAAATGATCTTCTCCAAAATATAACCTTAGTTCAAACCCATAATCTTCAGCGTCTCCTGCATTAAATGAAATTTTAAATATGCCAATCTGCATTCCAAAAGCTAATACATTTGAACATTAAGATGTTTACTTTTGAAGATACAGATCGAGTAATGATCATGTAAAAAGATATTGACACAAAGGGAAATCTTTGTGTGTTTTAGTATAAATATGTGTATATTGATTGTTTTATTCGTTTTACAGCTTGGTGATGGTAAAGTCTTATTTTGTGTGATTAAGATTACAGCTTGGTATTTTCAACATAAAAATATTAAAAAATCGCCAAGAATGAACATTTATTGAAGTGTCAAAGGCGCTTACAATGTTACTACTGTTTTTTTTTATATCGTGAGATGTAATTTGATATATTTATATTTATGAGAAATCCGTGTCTGACTATGACTATTTTTATATGTTTTGAGGTATTAAGTAACAAATGATCAAACGACTTTATTTGTAAGAATATATAGAAATTAGTTTTTAAGCAGTTTGGTCACTTTAAAGTTTAGTAAAATACGTTTCTGGTTGATTTAGTCGGAAATGATATTAACTACATGTAACTTCATCTCTAATTCTGGTTAGTTTATTAGATTGATTTAACCCCTAGTGACAAACAGTTTTTTTTTCCCAATTTTCCTCAAATAGCAGTGCACACCAATAACTGGCGTTGCATTTGATTAACTAGTTCAACCACTGATCATATTAATATTAGTTCTCAAATAACAGTAGCTTATCATGTATATGTTATATAAAGTTTGAATGATTTGGTTTCTAATAATTTCTTTGTTGTTTAGTAAGAATGTTTTGGTCACTAATGTTTACTATGTAATATAATGTTTGAATGATTTGGTCAGTAATATTTGTTTGTTGAATATTAAGAATGGTTTGGTCACTTATAGTTGCTATGTTATATAAAGTAAGAATGGTTCGGTCACTAATAATTTCTTTGTTGTTTAGTAAGAATGTTTTGGTCACTAATGTTTACTATGTAATATAATGTTTGAATGATTTGGTCAGTAATATTTGTTTGTTGAATATTAAGAATGGTTTGGTCACTTATAGTTGCTATGTTATATAAAGTAAGAATGGTTCGGTCACTAATAATTTCTTTGTTGTATAGTAAGAATGTTTTGGTCACTAATATTTACTATGTAATATAATGTTTGAATGATTTGGTCAGTAATATTTTAGTTGCATATTAAAAATGGTTTGGTCACGTATATTTGCTATGTTATATAGAGTTTGAATGGTTTTGTCACTACTAATGTTTATGTTGTATGGTAAAAATATTTTGGTCAATATTTTGGTCAATTATATTTGCTATGCTATATAGAGTTGGAATGATATGGTCACTACTAATTTCTTTGCTGTATGGTAAGAATGTATGCGTCATTAACATTTGCTATGCTATATAACGTTTTAATGATTTTGTCAACACTATTATCATAGTTATATGAAGTTTAAATGATTGAAGTGTCAACGATCCTAACAATATTTCTACTGTCTTTCTTCGTATAATGCTAGTTTGATAGATTTATTTTTATGAGATATCCGAGTCTGACTATGACTATTTTTTATATGGTTTGTGGTATTTTAAGTACGAAATAATCAAATGCCTATATTTGTAGAAAAAAAATAAGAAATGATTTTCAAGCAGTTTGTTAATTTTAAAGTTTAGTAAAATACGTTTCTTCTAGTGAAACATGTCACTGCGTGTGTTGTATTCTTTGAATGATTTAGTCGGAAATGATATTAATTAAATGTACCTTCATCTCTTACTATGCTTAGGTTAATACATTGCTTTAACCCCTAGTGACAAACTATTTTTTTTTAATTTTCCATTCATCATCAGCTGATATAAGTGAACACCAATACGTGGGTTGTATTTGATTAAATAGTTCAACCACTTATCATTTTATTATTATTATTTCTCAAGTAACAGTAGCTTATTATGTATATGTTAAATAAAGTTTGAATGATTTAGTCACTACTAAATTCTTTGTGGTATAGTAAGAATATTTAGGTCACTTACATTTGCTATGTTTAATAGAGTTTGAAAGATTTAGTCTCTAATATTTGTTATGGTATATTAATTTTGAAAGATTTGTTCATTTTTACTTTCTGTGTTGTATTTAGTTTGAATGATAAGGTCAATAGTATTTGCTATGATATATTGATTTTGAAATAAAAAAAAATCACTTATACTTTCTGTGTTGTATTTAGTTTGAATTATTTGGTTATAAGTATTTGCTATGAGATTTTCAATTTCAATGATTTTGTCACTTGTGTTTTGAACAATATATGCAGTTTTAATGATTTAGGTTTCTTATATTTTCTATGTTATATAAAGTTTGAATGATTTGTCAACCAATACACGCAATGTTATAATTATGGAGTTTGAATGATTTAGTCAATGCTATTTGCTATGTTATATAAAGATTGAATGATTTGGTCACTTATATTTTTAATGTTATATGGAGTTTGAATGATATATATTATTTAGTTTGAATAATTTAGTCAAATAAATGATATTTGCTATATTATTTTAGCTTGAACGATTTGATCGCACACATTTACTATATTAAATGTATCCTGAATGAGTTGGTCATGTTCAATGTTATATCAACTTTGAATCATTTGGCTCTTTTATATTTTATATGGTATATTAAGTTTGATTTGGTTACCGGGTTGATTAATCTGTATACCTCTTTTCAAATCATCTTTACTTGGAAATTACTTAAGTAAACATATGAAAGGATTTACAACAATCTTTTCTACATAGTCTAATCCCTCAATTTGTGCCCGTTTAGCCGAGGTTCCCAGCGAAGTATTATTATGAACTATGTGTGTGTCTTTAAAGTGGCACTCTTACTCAAAATCAATACATACACATGTAAAACAAACATAATTTTTGAGTGATACACCCTCAACTTCTTAGTAAATAATGCATTTCTGCAAATTATTAATTACTATTAACAATATTAAAACTCTGTATTTAATAGCTGAAAGCGCAAAGATATTAAATGATTGGTGAATGCTAAAAGATTTACTGCGATTTACTATGGTCTCCTAAGGTAGAAATACCGTGTTTTCTACGCATTTCTTTTTAAACTAAACTCGGTATCCTTCAAAAGAACCATTTTTTTTTTCGACATTTGTTCATCCTTTTTGGTATATTAGAACAATTGTATTAAATGTGTTAAATCTATGTTGGGAGTAATAGTGCATCTTTATTAAAGCTGCACTCTCACAGATTGAACGTTTTGGCAACTAAGCCATAAAACATTAATTTTTAAAAGGAAACATGCAAATCTGCGCGCTCTGATCTTTTGTCAGTTATCATTTATCATTAGTTTGCAGATATTCACGCAAAAATTTCCTCTTTCAATGACAAAAAATAAGAAAGTTGTAAAACGGTAAATCAGTGAGAGTGCATCTTTAAAGATTGAAACTATATATACATGTCTATGACTACAGTTTATTTTGCTAACATAATGTACATATTAGCCTATGTATTAATACAAACTGTTTTCAACTGTGAGAATTTTGTCTTTTTGAATATTTCGATAGCGATAAAATGGTCACAATCGGGAACATTCATTGCTGTGTATAAACCAGGCTGTATTTAGTTCTGTGCTATAAGATCAAATACTACAGATAATTTGTGTCATTTTTGTTGTTTTCATAAGCAGTTTTGAATATTTCATGAGTAAATACTTGAAGAAAAACAGTAGTTTTAAAACTAATAGTAAACCTGATTCTTATTCACATTTGCAAGCTTTGGTTGAAATATGATGCATGTTGAATAAAATGTCTATACAATGTTGAGGTTGTGTTTCTTTCATTTTGATGACAGCAACATTTCAAATAATGTCAGAAGTGATTTGAAATCGCAGTGTAACATGATGTCTAAGTCTTAGTACTTAACTATAAAACTGTCATAAGTCATAGTTCATTTATTGCACGAGGTCAACTACAATAGTACATTATGTCAGAAATCAGCCATGAGGTCTAAAAGTTCAGTACTTGATGTCAGAAAGCATATGCCATTGTATTACATGAGGTTAAGAAATATAGTACAGAATGTCAGACGACATACGAAATGTATAACACGAGCTAAAAACAAAAAGTATAAAATATGAGAAGACAAACAACATGTACTACATATCATATGGCCTAGATTACTATTGCATCATGTCAGAAGTCATACGATATGTATAATATAAGGCCTAGTTCTATATTGCATCATGTCAGAAGTCATACGATATGTATATGAGGCACAGTACTATATTGCATAATGTCAGCAGTCATACGATATGTATACTATGAGGCTCAGTACTATATTGCATAATGTCAGCAGTCATACGATATGTATAATATGAGGCTCAGTACTATATTGCATAATGTCTGAATTCATACGATATATATAATATGAGGCCTAGTACTATATTGCATAATGTCAGAAGTCATACGATATGTATAATATGAGGCCCAGTACTATATTGCATAATGTCAGAAGTCATACGATATGTATAATATGAGGCTCAGTACTATATTGCATAATGTCTGAATTCATACGATATGTATAATATGAGGCCTAGTACTATATTACATAATGTCAGAAGTCATACGATATGTATACTATGTGGCTCAGTACTATATTGCATAATGTCTGAATTCATACGATATGTATAATATGAGGCCTAGTACTATATTGCATAATGTCAGAAGTCATACGATATGTATAATATGAGGCTCAGTACTATATTGCATAATGTCTGAATTCATACGATATGTATAATATCAGGCCTAGTACTATATTACATAATGTCAGAAGTCATACGATATGTATAATATGAGACCTAGTACTATATTGCATAATGTCAGCAGTCATACGATATGTATACTATGAGGCTCAGTACTATATTGCATAATGTCAGCAGTCATACGATATGTATAATATGAGGCTCAGTACTATATTGCATAATGTCAGCAGTCATACGATATGTATAATATGAGGCCTAGTACTATATTGCATAATGTCAGAAGTCATACGATATGTATAATATCAGGCCTAGTACTATATTGCATAATGTCAGACGTCATACGATATGTATAATATGAGGCCTAGTACTATATTGCATAATGTCAGCAGTCATACGATATGTATACTATGAGGCTCAGTACTATATTGCATAATGTCAGCAGTCATACGATATGTATAATATGAGGCTCAGTACTATATTGCATAATGTCTGAATTCATACGATATGTATAATATGAGGCCTAGTACTATATTGCATAATGTCAGAAGTCATACGATATGTATAATATGAGGCCTAGTACTATATTGCATAATGTCAGCAGTCATACGATATGTATAATATGAGGCTCAGTACTATATTGCATACTGTCTGAATTCATACGATATGTATAATATGAGGCCTAGTACTATATTGCATAATGTCAGCAGTCATACGATATGTATAATATGAGGCCTAGTACTATATTGCATAATGTCTGAATTCATACGATATGTATAATATGAGGCCTAGTACTATATTGCATAATGTCAGAAGTCATACGATATGTATAATATGAGGCTCAGTACTATATTGCATAATGTGTGAATTCATACGATATGTATAATATGAGGCCTAGTACTATATTACATAATGTCTGAATTCATACGATATGTATAATATGAAGCCTAGTACTATATTACATAATGTCAGAAGTCATACGATATGTATATGAGGCCTAGTACTATATTACATAATGTCTGAATTCATACGATATGTATAATATGAAGCCTAGTACTATATTACATAATGTCAGAAGTCATACGATATGTATAATATAAGGCCTAGTACTATATTGCATAATGTCTGAATTCATACGATATGTATAATATGAGGCCTAGTACTATATTGCATAATGTCAGAAGTCATACGATATGTATAATATAAGGCCTAGTACTATATAACATAATGTCAGAATTCATACGATATGTATAATATGAGGCCTAGTACTATATTGCATAATGTCAGAAGTCATACGATATGTATATGAGGCCTAGTACTATATTACATAATGTCAGAAGTTGTACGATATGTATAATATGAGGCCTAGTACTATATTACATAATGTCAGAAGTTATACGATATGTATAATATGAGGCCTAGTACTATATTACATAATGTCAGAAGTCATACGATATGTATATGAGGCCTAGTACTATATTACATAATGTCAGAAGTCATACGATATGTATAATATGAGGCCTAGTACTATATTGCATAATGTCAGAAGTCATACGATATGTATAATATAAGGCCTAGTACTATATTGCATAATGTCAGACGTTATACGATATGTATAATATAAGGCCTAGTACTATATTACATAATGTCTGAATTCATACGATATGTATAATATGAGGCCTAGTACTATATTGCATAATGTCAGAATTCATACGATATGTATAATATGAGGCCTAGTACTATATTGCATAATGTCAGAATTCATACGATATGTATAATATAAGGCATAGTACTATATTGCATAATGTCAGACGTTATACGATATGTATATGAGGCCTAGTACTATATTACATAATGTCTGAATTCACACGATATGTATAATATGAGGCAAAGTACTATATTTCATAAAGTCAGAAGTCATACGATATGTATAATATGAGGCCGAGTACTATATTGCATAATGCCAGAAGTCATACGATATGTATAATATGAGACATAGTACTATATTGCATAATGCCAGAAGTCATACGATATGTATAATATGAGGCCTGGTACTATATTGCATAATGTCAGAAGTCATACGATATGTATAATATGAGGCCCAGTACTATATTGCATAATTCCAGAAGTCATACGATATGTACAATATGAGGCATAGTACTATATTGCATAATGTCAGAAGTCATACGATATGTATAATATGTGGCATAGTACTATATTGCATAATGCCAGAAGTCATACGATATGTATAATATGAGGCCCAGTACTATATTGCATAATGCCAGAAGTCATACGATATGTACAATATGAGGCATAGTACTATATTGCATAATGTCAGAAGTCATACGATATGTATAATATGAGGCATAGTACTATATTGCATAATGTCAGAACTCATACGATATGTTTACTATGAGACATAGTACTATATTGCATAATGCCAGAAGTCATACGATATGTATAATATGAGGCCTAGTACTATATTGCATAATGTCAGAAGTCATACGATATGTATAATATGAGGCCCAGTACTATATTGCATAATGCCAGAAGTCATACGATATGTATAATATGAGGCAAAGAACTATATTGCATAATGTCAGAAGTCATACGATATGTACAATATGAGGCATAGTACTATATTGCATAATGTCAGAAGTCATACGATATGTATAATATGGGGCCCAGTACTATATTGCATAATGTCAGAAGTCAAACGATCTGTATAATATGAGGCCGTGTACTATATTGCATAATGTCAGAAGTCATACGATATGTATAATATGAGGCAAAGTACTATATTGCATAATGTCAGAAGTCATACGATATGTACAATATGAGGCATAGTACTATATTGCATAATGTCAGAAGTCATACGATATGTATAATATGAGGCATAGTACTATATTGCATAATGTCAGAAGTCATACGATATGTATAATATAGGGCCCAGTACTATATTGCATAATGTCAGAAGTCAAACGATCTGTATAATATAAGGCCGAGTACTATTTTGCACACTGTCAGAAGTCATACGATATGTATAATATGAGGCCAGGGGCGATATTGTATAATGTCAGAAGTCAAACGAATAGTATAATATGAGGCATAGTACTATATTGCATAAAGTCAGAAGTCAAACGATTAGTATAATATGAGGCCCAGTACTATATTGCATAATGTCAGCAGTCATTCGATATGTATAATGAGGCCCAGTACCGTATTGCATAAAGTCAGAATTCATTCCATATGTATAATATGATGACCAGTACTATATTGCATAATGTCAGAAGTCATACGGTATGTATAATTTGAGGACCAGTACTATATTGCATAAAGTCAAAAGTCATACGATATGTATAATTCGAGGCCCAGTACTATTTTGCATAACTTTAGAAGTCATACGGTATGTATAATATGAGGCCCAGTTATATTTTGCATAACATCGGAAGACATACGGTATGTATAATATGAGGCCTAGTACTGTGTTGCATTATGTCAAAAGTCATACGGTATGTATAATATGAGGCCCTGTATTATATTGCATAACGTCAGAAGTCATACGATACGTAAACTATGAGGCCTAAAACTATAGCACAAACTATCATAGGTCATGCATCATTATTACATGAGGCCTAGTACTATAGGGTAACGCTACAAAACAAAAAAAACATGATTTGTGTACAGAAAATTGTTAGCTTTTATAAATATTGTTCTTTTACCAATGCATGGCTACGTGGCCACAAATGCCAAACGTATAAAAGAGTATTTAGAGAATGTTTTCTTTATTTAACTATGTAAACAGTTGCTTGCACTTCAGTCATTTTATTCCGCAAGCCATAACAAGCGTTTGTCAGTCTTTATGTCCAATGGTCATACACCTCGTCAATTAGTGCCCTAGACCCAAAGACTAAGCCTTTGTCTTTCAGGCAACATCTGCACATCTGACGCAGCCTTTGATACCAAATGTTGGATAACAAACGAGCTGTATTGTTTTAAAACTTAAGTATCATATATGGTGACAACAGACAGTTTTTGAGAAAAATAGGTATAGAATTGTCATTATGTTTTATAATATTCTAAATTTCAGCTAGACCTCTTTTCGAAGAAATTAATTATAGTGTAATAGTTAAAGTGCTAAAAGTGTCAGCTGCGGTGTTGTAAGCAATATTATTAACCTTTAAAAGTAATTCGACTAGACACCAAATGGCAACATATCGAGCCCGTTGAAAGAGCCTTTGACAAAGACATAATGCTCTGTTCTGCAATTGCAACATAGAATAACATGGTTATGAAAAACGAGCAGATAATTATTATCGTATGGTAAAGATACAGCCAGGACAAGGTTCAGGCCGGCTTAACGGACAGACAAACGCACATACGTGAATCCTGCGACACTTCGCCTCATCATGGTGAACCTCCACGCCAAGTTTGTTTTGAAAATCCTATAATGCATGGTCAAGATACAGCCCAGACAAGGATCATTTCAACATATAATTTGTAACCGTGACCTTTAACGTACAGACCTTGGTCTTGTGCATGACACGCCACCTCATCATGATGAACCTTCATGGCAAGTTTTATTGAAAATCCTATAAAGCATGGTCAATATACAACCCGGAGAGCATTCAGTCCGGACGGACGCATATACACGGAATTGCCATTTTGACAACTACGTCTTTTGCACCACACAAGGTCTCAAAAAAAATCGTTCAAGGTATTGATAAGAAATTTCCTTCACCATCACACTATGCACCAGTCAGTTGTAACCATTCCCCCACAGGTCCGGGGAATATCGGGGACTTTGACTTTCGGTCCAGCCAACCCCGGGGACGACCTGCTGGTAAAATTCCCGCCAAATGCCCCCGCACCCTAGGGACCTTAGGTAAGGCCAATTCCCCGCTGTTTTAAGCGCGAGGATAAAACCACCGCATCCACCCGGCGCTGCGGGGCCACCTGGAAGGTAAAAACACGGCCCATTTCCCTTGATATCCCCGGTATACCCATAGATCTTGGGGGGGGGGGGTACAATTGACTAGTGCACTACCGATGAATAAGCACATATGCGTATCAAAGTATATAATCAATTATGGCTTGAATAACTGAAGTGTTATGTCCCTTGACAATAGGAGAAAATGGAAGTACTATGCCAACTGTTTTCTGTGCTTTTGTTTACAATATATTACAGAGACCACAATTATTAAATAACTGTACAATGATAGCATCAAATTTCTGCAGCAGTTTGATGATATACAACAAGCCATATTTTATTTGTTATTAAATATATTTGCATGAATAATTTATGTATATTCAATCAAATGATCATCTCAATTTGAACACACAACCATTTTTTCTAAAACAAATATATCCTATCAGCTCACTTACATGTATAAAGTGGGGAAATATTAGGAGAAGGATAACATACCAAATAACCTTATCCATTTTTAAAATGTAAAATGAAAATGTATCTAAGGTATTACTCAAATACCCAATAATATTAGCCTTTCATGGTAAAGTACCTATTAACTTTATGCATTTATAGAAAAATACCCAATAATTTTGGGTGCCTAAAATCAACGTATTATTTTTATATATACATATATATGTATTCTTTTCTGCATTTATGTTATAATACCCAATACTTTATTCATTTATGGTCAAATACCCAATAATCTTGGGTGCCTAAAATCAGCCTCTTATTTCTCATCTTGAAATTCTCCACATAAGACTAATGACAATTGAAATTGAAACAAAATCTAATAAAGTATCAGATTAAGTATTTTTAATACGAATGTGTGACTATAAATTATACACTAAAGTAATGTGACTTTTAATTCACTAATCTAATACTAATACTAATCTCGTTAAGACCGATTGTGAAGACAGTTTCATGCTCATATAAATCTGATGACTAGTCC
This sequence comes from Mya arenaria, assembly GCF_026914265.1. NCBI lineage: Eukaryota > Metazoa > Mollusca > Bivalvia > Myida > Myidae > Mya > Mya arenaria. Next base: position 58,101,730 of record NC_069127.1, read on the forward strand.
TAGGTAGAACCCAGTACTGGTTCTCTTTGAGGGGACATGAAACGGGAATTTAAGCTACAACCTCTTGGGTGAGAGGCAGTCACCTAAACAACCAGACCTCTGCCATCCTCATTTGGACAAACAAGGATGATGTATCCTTATATATAGAAGTTGTCACGATATATCCCACTATGTACAACCTTTTTTCTACCATTTTCTACCATTCTTTCATAGTTTCCCTAAAAGGCAAGGAATCCCTTTCTCATTCAGTATCTACAATTTCTTTTTTAAAGCTGCACTCTCATGTATTGACTGTTTTCTTATATTTATTGTATCAGGACCAGCTGATTTTGACATCAATGTCTTCAATAGAGTCATATAAGATAACTCGGAATAGAAAATAACTCAACTGCTTGCAAAACTGCTGAAAAACTCATTTTTCTTAAAGCGTTATTATCGCTTTAGTCATAATACATCAATTTTGGAACGTAAGTATGAAATACTGGAATCTGATCCTTTGACAGCAATCTTAAATAACTGGTTTCCAGAATTTAATGCAAAAATGGCCTCATTCCAAGACAAAAATAAAAATTGTTTTAAAAGGTTAAATTGTGAGAATACAACTTTAAAATATGTTGACTTATAACCATCATGAGAAACTAATATCTGTACTACCACTTATTAGGAGTTTGTGTATAAAAATGAATACATCGTTCTTAATGTTAGTAGAAAGACTGACTATATATTCAACAAAATCCCAGAATCAAGCTTCCATTCATTTCTACCTCCCTTGCTTTTGCAGAAATCATCCTTTGAAAGAGCTGTTGTCGCAAGCTATGATGTCACATATCAAACACACGCGTACAAGTAAATGAAATTTATAACATCATAATGTTTTTTGTAATGTTTTCTTTCATCAGCAAATGCATACCGACATTTAATATAAATTCTAGGAGAGCTGGCATCACAGCAGTAATGTATCACTAAATGATTACATCACAGCTGTGTTCTCACACAGTGATGACATCACAGCAGGGTTTTCTCAAAATGATGACATCACAGTCATGTTCACGCAAAGAGATGACATCACAGCAATGTTTACACAAAGTGATGACATCACAGCAGGGTTTCCTCAAAAGGATTACAGAAAGTGATGGCAAATGTTTATGACATCAGCAACATCACAGATTCATTCCCTAGAAGCAATGACATCAAAGCAGGATTCTCAAAATGTGCTCAGAATGTGATGACATCACCGATGATGTCAGTGTTTTGTGTCTTCATCTTCTTTATTGTCATCAGTCATCACGGTCACTAAAGATCCTATTGCTTTCCCCACTTGGCCAGCTCTATTGAACAGTTCCCCGACATTGTTACTTCCTGAAATAAATAGATTACAGTTTTATTTAACTTTCATGATCATCAGCATTTGATAGCTAATAATCCAACACGTTCCCAAATTCCACTACGTACGTGTTACACCACTGAAGGTGAGATTAGTTTGAAGTTGAGTTATCAAACACATATGTACTTTAAGATTAGTTTGAAGTTTACTTAAATTAGTTTGTATTTTGATTATTAAATCCATCGGTAAAAATAGAATAGTTGACATACGCGTTATGCTTAGACATTTATCATTGTATATAAACAAAGCTAAAATATTTATGTATTAAACTCCAGAACTATTCTGGCGCATGACATTAAAATCAAAAGACAATATTTTGCACCAACCTATTAAACAATATTTTGAAATATTATTACAAGCTTCACGTTTAATCTATCCGCGTTCCAATCGAGGTACGGGTTTTTCCAGATTAACGGAGATTTAGTACCAGTAACAACTAAATTATCGTTTCAGGAGCATTCACCGATTTCGTACTTTCCGCGGAAAGTGCACCTTCCTCTAACTAGTCATACCGATACGATATTGAATGGGTACGAATTTTCCAACATCCGTTTCCAACGCTTCCGACACTATGTAAATATTGCCATTTCTGCTTTTATTTTTCAGGGTTTTCTTATTTTTTGTTTGTTGGCATCAAATTTAACGATTAAGAATCGGTTTTACAACGATTGTTTGGGATATTAAGCTGCAAAAAATATCTAAAAGTTGGTGAAACAATTTGTTCTTAATGTCATGCAGACGGCTGCGGCCATTTTGAATATTCTGAACGATCTGCATTATGACCCATAACACACAAAAACAAACCAGAAACATTACTTTCTGTACTTTCTAATTACGTGAGTCATAATAATGTTTTTAAGATTGAATGTATTACTGAATGCTATAAATTAACAGTGATTGGGCTAGTTTCTTATGTGTTGCTGTATTGTTTTTAATTGACAGTTAAACATTGCAAAATGTGACAGAGAAAGAGAAACTATTAAGCGTTCATTTAAACATATTTTTATACAAATAATAGTATGTTGTATTTATTGAATACTCATGTGCCTTTTTGATCTTATATAAATTATTTATGCACTAGTCAATTGTAACCACTGCCCCCTTGAGACACTTTTATAGCTCTTGCGCCCCCCCCCCCCCAACACACACACACACATAATATCCATCCCCCATACCCCCAACACAATCTAGTGTAAACGCAAGCTTCAATGTCCTAATGAGAATAAGTTTTTAGTAATTCCATCAACCAAAAATAGTGCATCTTTTTAGTAACTTAAAATATTGTTATTGTTTGGGACAGGTTGGAGATGGGGATGATGACAGACCAGCCAGCCAAACTTAAATTGGAGCAGACAATCACTTTATGAAAATGTATCCAAACAGAAGCATTGTTTGAGCAGATTTGATTCTATTAAGTTTATCTTTTCTGTCTGTTTCATTCCTAAATGACTTTGTTTCATGCCAGCTATAAATTATTCCTATTCGCGGTCATGAGATGATGTCATTTTCTATTGAAACAACACCCTCTGCATGTTTGTCAATTTTTCTATTTTGTTTGCTCTTCTATTTGAGCATTACATTAAGAACTGATTCTATAGGCAGTTAAACACAACTTAAAATATCAACAAGGCAAATAGGATTAAAAGTGTGGCAGTAACATCAAGGTTTTTTACCTTTCCTTCAATACTTCTTAATACATTTCAACATGTATTGTTTCTTTTTTTAATAGCCACCTGGTTGCAGAAGCTCTAGAGGACCATAATGGACAAAAATACTGTTCAAGATAGTTCTGTCTGGTATTCCATACCGCCTCCAGAGAATTGAAAATGTCTTCAAGTAATAAAAGTTTCTAAGCAAGTGCATTTCTGACTCCTTCAAAATGCTTCTTTGTTGTCAAATACTCATGAATTCCATATTATTCAAACATAACATATTTCATAATTTTTCCATGATCTTTGAATCCATGGAATTACACTATGTGACTATATCAAATTAATGTCTTCATATAGAATTGTGTATGCCTCAAATGATTTTTAACTGGCAAACATATACCTTGACAGTAGTAGTTAGTACTAAATTCTGTTACAACATTGCATTTATTTAATTTGCAGATCTTGATGTGCCAGCAGCCTGAAGTGGTCAAACCATCTAAAACTTGAAGTGAATACAGCACAGACTCCCGTATTTTAAGAGAATGCAGATGTTAGCCACCCCTTGTTTTGTGTAAATAATACAAAATATGACATTTACAGCAAATATGGAATAATTGAGCAACATATAGACAATTGCAAAACTCTTTTTTGTTAATTTTGTGCCAAATTTAGCATTTAAAACAAGACACTATCAGCTTTTGTTCGGTTTCTTTTATTGCATGATTTTTTTCAAGCAGCAATCAGTTCAGTATATAGTAGTTATGGTGTTTAGACTGTCAATGAATCAAAGATCACTATTTGTATATTGTTGAACTGCTATGTTAAATATTTAAGATCCAGCTGTCAGTACAGAAAACATTGACGGTTCTTTGAGAACACTGAACTTTATTAACATAATTTGACACTGTATATATTGCAAGCATTTTTTCAGATAAATCCATATAAATTAATAGAAGATAACTGTAGCATTAATTTGTGCGTATTAGCATATGTGAATAATTTAATAGCCTTACGATGGCATTCTGTATAAATAATTAAAATAATCATTTTAATTGTTCTAATTATTTTCATATATAAATGTTTTTGGAATGGGATTGGGCTTGCCCTATGTGCTGGTACACTCAAAAAATAAATATGAAATATGGCTTAGTAAGCTCAGCTGACAGTTATTCACCGTGTTGTTGTTTTTTTTTTTTTTTTTTTTTTTTTTTTTTTTTTTGGGGGGGGGGGTCCATCAATATCACTGACTTGATTACTTTTTGCATATTCAATATAGGCGCTAAATTTAGAATATATCCTTACCTCAGTTGAATGTTGATTGTAATTGCAATTTATCATATCTTTTTAGATCACTCTGTGGGTTGAAATATTATTTGATGGTTACAAGCCATTTGTTTGTAATTACACCTTGATAAGTTTAAACTACTTTAACATACTGGGTCTTTAAGAAAGTCCCATGACATGGAAATTTGGTTTGACCATTTCCATGCTTAATTCAAAATATACTTTATGTCAAACATGTTATCAGAGGTCGTAACATAATGGGCTTTTAAAAGTCTAGAAAATTTTAACATTATTTTATTCATTCAATTTTATTTCCCACTTGATTTAAATCTTTTTATCAAAAAGCAAGACAAAAAGGCCACTGTGGTTGATCTGTAAAAAATACATGTGTATTTGCATCTGTAACTGTAAAAGGTCTAAAACAGATCTCTTTTCGTGTAAACCTGATTGCTAAAAATTTAGCAAAGCTATTTAAAATATTAATTCATTTCATTTTAGATATTTATGATCATGATTAAACATAATGACATTAATTATTTAAAGTTTATTGAAAGCATCGTTTAGATAATTCTGTAATGAAAGCAGTACATTGTATTTGTATTTGCCCTTAAAATTTAACAACACATTTGTTCATCATTTACATTTTGCAATTTTGTTTTGGAGGGGGTATGTTATTGTAACAAATTAACAAGAATATATTCTGTATTCTCACTGAGATGGTTTGCAGACAATTTGCCGGAGCTGCTTGTACAATCAATAATTCAACAATGTTTTTGGTAAGGGATTTTGCTTGATTATTATAAGTAAATGAGTAAATGTTTTGCCATGTTTTACCATCATAATTAGATAGATTTTTGCCCATTCAATTATAGTGATAGCTATACCCCTGATTGTAGTATACTTCCGTGCATAATTATTGGTATGTGATCATTTTTATTTATTTTCTGTTTGAAACATATTCTTCAAATGTGTATATGATAAATACTTGATCTCAAATGCATAGTAGCTTTATTTAACTTAAATAAGAAGAACAACTCCAAACTTAAACATATATATTATATAGTCATGCATTATATATACTGTATACACTTTTATTGTAAATGGTTTGGTTTATACTAAATAAACTGCTAACAGCAACAGAATTGCTAAAAAGTTTACTTAACATATACAAAAAACGTTTCCCTTTTACTCCTCGAATATTTCACTTAGTCATTAAGTAAAATTGTCCGGCAATTACACTTCAAGCCCGCAGAGTTTAACGTTCTTATGTATCACTGGAGATCGTATTTCAACCCCTATATAAGAGCATGTATACATTGACACATTCATAACGAACTGATAAAAAAATAATCATGTGAATAAACTATCTTTGGTATATACGGGAACACTATCACTCGCTATGCACGCTGATAATTCATTATCTATTTTAACAAATAGCTCATGTGAAGACCTATCTTTGTGATTGTATTTGGGGTAAGTAAGACCAAAGTCATTGGTTACACGAATAGATAAAAGGTTTTCACCCGATAGCTTGAGATAATCAAGACATATAGTGATGAAAGCTATGTGGAGACGCCCATTATTATATTCTGGATATGTTGAGTCAAGGGATTTGTAACTCGAAAAAGAAAAAGAAAATTGTTCAGTCATTATATTGAGGTTCAAATGAAGCAAAGTGGATGATACTTAAACCATGTGTGTACTTTTGAATTGAATTGGTGTTGACAGTAAAAGGATAAAGCGAGAACTGCTGCTAGTATTTTGATAATAAACTTTGGTGTGATCAAATTTTCTTCCGCATAACGTTACGTTTCCAAAGTGTTTCCAAATGAATGCCTGTTTTGTCAGTCATTAAATTTGCATATGGACATGTATGAAGCTTTATGTGTTAGTACTGGTATTGCCTTTCCGATTAATCTGGCGCCATTTTCTGAAGGTAAGGTATTTTGAATAACCTCCTTTCTCATCTGATGTTCTTCATCAGTTATCTTAAATATCCCCATTGTAGTCTACTCAATTACTAGCCGTTTTATATTGAGTAAATGTTCCAACAATTACACTGTTACACTGCTGGATTGCTAGCTTCCCATCGAATTGCATTCACTTTATTTCAGTTACGGTGGCTTATTTTTGCCATCTAGATCATGGGTGTTGGCGGGGATATGACAACCCTCCGATAAATTACATATTTAATGTAATATCTGTAATCGTTTCTTGGACGTATTTCAGTTGAAACAACATTACAGATACCAATGGAACATAAATAAGTATCTTTAATGCAACACACCCTTAAATATCTAATGTATCAACCTCAGGGTCGCACCTATATAACTTTCAGACAAACAAATAAAGTTTAGTTGTAATTAATCATTGATGTCGTATTTCTTTAAGAACACTATAAAACATAGGCAAATTGGCAATGAGTTCTAAATCGGACAAGGTAGGTATAATGCAATTTATTTATCAATGCAGCATGTAGATAGTTCCCCAGGTTTGCGATTTATATTTATGTTAAATTTCACACAGTGGTCAAGTTAGTTTATATGTATTATTTATTAAAACATGTTTGTTGCTCTAGATTCAGATAAAAAATGTTGATTTGTCTTCAGAAAGAATTATGTTTTTACAACAAGTAAGAAATAGGCCATCGTTTAATGATACATGGTATATCTAAATTAATATAATTGTGGAGGGAAATAATGTCTTGTTCAACACTCTGATCAATTCCTCAGTCAAATAGTTTTTCTTCTAAAACATAGAAATATCATTATGTGTCCAACTTTTACGAAATGCTTATTTCAGTGGCTAGTAAAACCTTTTAGCTTTCTTTTTAAACAACCCCGTTTTTATGAGTCACAAATATTAACAAAGGGGTTATCATTAAATGTTTAATATGTATTTTCAATGTGGAAAGTCTATGAAAATATTAAAGTGTATGATATTTAGAGTACGTCACGTTTGTAACTGTTTGTAGTTGAAAAGAATATTAAATAGTTTGCCGGCCAACTTTTTTAGGTATAACTATATCATTACATGTAACACTTATAAAACATATCAAAGGTATAACTACAGAATGGTTAAAATTTCAATACCATTACCAGTTTTGACAAAAAAAAATAACATTCAAGGGATACAAGGTTATTTTTCCAGCACTAGTGGTCTAAGAGTGAACTTCAATATTTGGGCTATTGTCAATCAAAAACAGTTTGCACATCGCAATAATATTTATCGGACAGCCTGAGTAAGTGCTTTTAAGTTTGTAGCTATCATTTCAAGATAACATATAAGCTGATAAAGGTTTTTCAATCTGAATTTCTCAAATCAGCACAATATAACCTCTATAGTTGAGAATATTGCACGACCAAAGCATTGGTATACTATATTTTATTTCACGTTCAAGTTTAGAATAAAGCATATTTTGTTTTTATATATGTTTCAGCCAAATTAATTATATGTACATTAATACAAGTGGGCTCATGTACGGCATTACACAAACGAGATACTTACTTGTTCCAGTTGTTTTAAGTGTATTCATAAGCAAGAGTAAATATTTCCATAAGAAACGGATGTTGTGTTCAAAAGAGTGCAAACTATTTGTTGTTTTAAATGGATTATATTTCGGCAAATAATTTACGTTGACATAATAAATAATTACATAATTTACATTTACGTATTAACTACCAACAATATATTTCCTCCGACTCCAGACATGGATTTCTGGTCATTCTACTTGTCTAGTACCCTTTTCTCACTCCACAGGCCTAGATATCTGGTCATAACACCCATTAAAGATTATCAGTATCTTCAATGGCCGATAGTGTAAGATATGTCGCTGAAACTAGTTTGTGCTTGGTGGAAAAAAGTAGTTCCACACGGGTACTTTTAATTTTTAATTTAATCTTTCTATTAAGGATTTCCAGCATGGCAATTTATTTTGATGTAATTAGCTAGGGTTTGAGTAAAACATATCCGACTGTTTTCACATATTTATATTTGATACGATTAAGCTCTTTTGTTCCACTGTAAGAAAATTCAAACATATAAATCGACCCTTAAGTCATATGCATACCAAACCTCGACTACTGGCTTATTCCTGTAGTTTATACTGTAGTATTGGAGTTGAACGGTTGAACATTATATCTAAAAACATGTTTTAATACTTTGGTTTCAAGCCAACTACTAAAACATATTTAACATACATGTAAACTTGTAAAAAACATAACACTTCATTGACTTAAAAACATTTCAATACTTAGCGAAACTTGTTGTACATTATAAATATCACATAAAATGGGCTCATCTAGCTGTGTCCTAATTTCTTATCTTATTCACGTTTGCTATATAAACATTGAGCGTGAAGATTTGTCTCATAAATGCAATTCTAACCCTTGCATGGTGGAATAGTTTAATCTTTGCGCTTAAATATGAACTACTTGAAAACTTGATGCCTAAACCTGAATAAATCAGGAAACTCTATGCTGTGAAGGTATTCGCCCCTCATCTAATCCGGATGTTACTTCACACAAAATACTAGAAGTGCAAAATGGTTATTAAAAATACAATAACAACGTTTTTGACTGAGTAAAATGCTGCATGCTTTATTACAAGTGTAGAGATTAATACAATTCTGATGTCATTAACATGAAATGGGAATATTAAAAGAATTTCTGATGGAGTTGTTGTGAAAGTCTTAATCGTTGTGCTTGAAAGTCCTCATGTTGTGATGTGAAGGAATCATGTTGGTGTTGTTTATTTATTCATGGTAATGCTGTAAATGTATACGTTAGTGCTTTGAAAGTGTTCATTGTGGTATTGTGAAAGCAGACTATGTGATGATGTTATATTGTGATAGTAATGTTGTGAAAGTAGTCGTTCTGGTTTTGTGAACGCAGTCTTGCTGGTGTTGTGAAGGATGTTATGTTGTTGTTGTGAAAATAGTCATGCTGGTGTTGTGAAGGTAGTTATGCAGGTGATGTGAATGTTGTCATGTTGGTGCTGTGAAAGTAGTTATGTTGTTGTTGTTAAGGCAGTCATGCTGGTGTTGTAAAAGGTGTCCTGCTGGCGTTGTGAAAGTATTCATGCTGGTGTTATGAAGGTATTCATGCTGGTGTTGTAAAGGTAGCCATGTTGGTCTTATGAAAGTAGTTATGATAGTGTTGTGAGGGTAGTCATGCTGGTGTTGGGACAAAAGTATTGTTGGTGTTGTGAAGGTATTCATGTTGGTGTTGTGAAAGTAGTCATGCTGGTGTTGTAAAGGTAGTCATTCTGGTGTTGTGAAGGTAGTGATGTTGATGTTGTGAAAGTAGTTTTGCTGTTGTTGTGAAGGTAGACTAACTGGTGTTTTGAAGATAGTCAGGCTGGTGTTGTGAAGGTAGTCATGCTGGTGTTTTGAAGGTATTCATGCTGGTGTTGTGAAAGAATTTATGCTGGTGATGTGAAAGTAGTTATGCTGGTGTTGTAAAGGAAATCATACTGGTGTTTGCAGGTATTCATGTTGGTTCTTTTTAGGTAGTTATGCGGATGTTTGGTATGGAAGTCGTGTTGTCGTTGTGAAGGTAGTCATGCTGGTGTTGTGAATGTTGTCATACTAGTGTTGTGAAGGTATTCATGCTGAGGTTGTGAAGGTATCCATGCTGATGTTGTGAAAATAGTCATGCTGATGTTGTGAAAGTAGTCATGCTGGTGCTGTGAAGGTAGTCATACTGGTGTTGTGAAGGTAATCATACTGATGTTGTGAAGGTAGTCATACTGGTGTTTTGAAGGTTATCATACTGGTGTTGTGAAGGTAGTCATACTGGTGATACATACTTATGCAAATATTATGACAGTCGATGTTAGTGTAAGTAACTGTAACCGGATTAATTCGATCCAGTCACGGCGAGTTTAACTGTGAATTAATAATTTTTATTCCATATATGCTATTTGAACCCTAGCGCCTTCATAGTGATTATATCGATTTTTACACAAAAATCTACATACTCCACATAATGTCTTAATTAATGACCCGTTTTGAAACATATGGTCATCTTAAAAGGCTCTCTACGGATGCACACCCCGACGCTCAAAACTGTACAGCGCATTTCATTCTCTCTCTCACTCTCTCTACGTCATTATACTCTATACACAACATGAATGGCGTAGACAGTTTTGTGTTAGGTGAGATAAATGTAGAAGTAACCAGTATAATGCAAAACTATTCATTGAGGATAAAATTCCAAATCAGTTCGCTCTAAATGATACTTCAAATACGATGATTTACGATAATAAGTAATTCAACTTTTTTTTCGTTTGAAAACTTTAATATTATACATTTTATAATACTTAATGTGTTATGTAGTGAAATATTAAATAAACATGAATATAAATTAACAAAATACTTTACTTAATGTCATAAGCTATGTTTCCAGTTTCCTGCCGCTATTGAAACGGGTCGCTTTCTTGTTTCGCTGTTTTCTGTGGACGCAGTCTGTATCTGCTTCCAACAGATAAAGCAGGACGTCCGATAACTCTACTATACGGAGTTTGAACCTTTGCGGACCTGAATTGACCATCTGTTCTTTGTTGAAAAATAAGTATGCATCAAAGTTTCCAATTCCATCTCGGCAAATCGTCCGTTATAAGTACCGTTTTTTGGAATTGTATTTATACTATATTTGAATTTAATTCGAAGTCACTACCCTAGATTAAAGAAATACTCATCCCTAGTTATCTTTCAAAAATTATTAGGAAATTTGTGTCTTTTAGGCCAAATTTCCAGTAAAGTATTTTCATAGTCTATCATTCTGACAAAAATCTATGTCATCATGCATTTCTAGTTCTGGTACTCCGATGTTTGGATAAAGAGTTGCTGGTATACGTGTAATGAAAAGTTCTTTGTAGTCCCCAACAAATACCAATAGACGAAAGTTCATGACTGCTTCTGCTTCTTTCCAAATTGTTTGAAATTGAACATTACAACCGATTTCTACCTATTGCTTTCCGCAAAAATCGTTTCAATAATCCTATAAACATTTCGTAGAAACCAAACATCCATGGTGCAATCTCTACAATAAACGTCCACTTTACACTTTCACTCAATACTCTGAACATCATCACATTTAATCATTTCATTCCAGATATAATCTATTTTTATCCGCAAGTTCAAACTGAAGAACATTATCGCTGGTGATTTAATCAAGGTTCGCTCTTTGTGCTATGAATCGTCTAAAACACAATAAGAATTATTTTGCAAACAAAACCTCTACAATCCTGATGAACGGCTCGAGTTATTAGTACACACGTGAAAACGGACCAAAATTTCTTTATTTGTCCATTTGTTTTCACATATTTTGGACCCAGATAGTCTAGTCTTGTTCGAAGGAAGGGGTAGATGCTGTCACTATGTTGTTTGGCAATGTTGGCATTAGTGGCTATCCCATCTTGGCATGTTCAACACAATACACAGATATTTACAATATAATGCACTGTTGCCCTTCCATTTTGGGATCCATAATCGATGAATAATTTGACTAAGTGTGTGTATTTAATAGAAACTTAAGTACTGTACAAAAGTTGGCATAACAAACACAGAATATAAATATTTTAACCCCGTATTTATGGCCTTATAAACCTTATCGCCATATATTTCAAAACCAAAAAAGTCATATTTATTGACCTCCTAGTTGCATTATTGTTATTTTTACAATTTTAAATATTCTCAATAACTGTATTAGAGTAAACAAAATAAGTGACAGTATAATCAACAGATCTAACATTTTCTGATACGCTGCGCACTCCCCCGTTGAATAAAATCCAGTATTGGTCACTTCACATAGATTCAGATTTAGAATGGTTAAACACATTTTTTTTAAATATTTTATTGTCTGCAGTAGTACTTAGTGACACTCTTAATCAAAATCAATACATACATATGAATAACGAAAACAAACACAAATTTTGAGTGATTGACCTTTAACTTCTTACTAAATTATGCACATTTAATTCCGCACTTGATACACGAACACGTGTCAAAATACATAGAACATAAACAGTTTTACAGCGTCTTCATAGTATACAATATCATAGCCACGGAGCACTTTGGCGTAACAACGGCAACATGTAACGTCACGTTCCATTTTTTAAAAATATTATCCCAAGCAGTTCATGCACTTTTTATGAAGGTCCACCCATTTCTTGTAAATGTGACGGTACCACGACTTGGCATATGTAGCAACTGCAGATCGTACGACCAGGGCGCTTTCCTGCATATCAGGAAATCACGTTTGCCTTCTTTAGAAGTTGTGAGGTCAGGTGTTTCCATACCACAGATTGCTGTTTGGATTCCGGCTCATATAAATTAAGCCAAGTTTCGTCCATTGTCACTTCACGTTTTAGGAAAGCATCAGCCTATCGTTGAAAATGGTTCAAAAAGGCTCTTGAAACGCTAAATCTTTTTTCTTTCTGCTCATCGTTAAGAAGCCGACGCACCCATCGCGCACAGACTTACTGCATACCAAGGTCCTGTATTATGGTCCGATACACAACATTTGCACAATTGCCAGTGATATCACTTATTTCCCGAACGGTTTTTCTGCGATTAGTTTGTACAATATCTCGAACCCATGTTATGTCGCGTTCAGTCTTAGATGGCCGGCCCGTTCTTGGAGAATCATCTACGCTGATTTCACCGTCTCTGAAACGCTTATGCCATTTAAACACAAGACTTCTTCAACATTTTGCAGAACCACGCTCTATAACATACAGGGCTGCTGTTGGTGTCATTCCTGTTGTAGCACAATATTGAAATGTAGTCTACGATTTTGGAATGCCTTATTAGATTTGAGATTTCTTTAAGATGGTGTATGTACATAATGTTCTTCTTTTTATTTTGGTGCTACTAGACTTGCTTTTGTAGTTTGTGTGTAGATTCATTTGCATAATCGTTCGTTTTGAGTAAGCATATATAAGCAATCAGACAATAGAAACAAAATATTGGAAACAATTTTACAGTAGAAGGTAACAGGACATTTCCAAACATGTGTAATAACATACAATCTTTAACTTGTTTCTTTTGCGTGTTTTCAGGATTACATTTATGTGTTATGTATTTATGTTAATGTAAACAACTAACATCTATTTCTTCCAGGTGCACGTTAAGCAATGTCGGACACGTTTACTTTTAGCGATGCCGACCGTTACAACAATATATTACAGATGCTTATGCGATGTTGTGTTAAGGTCATGAAAAGGCTTTTGCCAATCTTTGTGTCTTCACTTGGCTACATATGTGTGGATCAATTCCTTTCGAGAGAAAAGGCTCATATATTGAAGATTGCATCTGCTTCTTTGCAAAAAAACCAAGACTTAATATATCCGCCATCTGGGACACGAACAAAAATCGAGAACTGGGACATGTCTTTACTAAGTTGTGTTTTTACTCACGTTCAAAGGAAGCTCTTGTGCTATGAAATCGCAGATCCAATTGATCCAGTTCTTAAGCACTACAAACTCGAAGTGCTTGCAACAACAGTTGGTCAACAATACGAAGACAAACTTTATCCTAGGTCCGGAAAGCCAACAGAAGTGAACACATGGAATATGTCCTTATGCTCTTGTCTTTTTTCGGTGTTGTGTCCAAAACCAAAACCATATGTTAGACTGGCAGAGTCCTTGAATGGTTTGAGAGAGATGAGGAACACTCTTTGTCATTCAAAAGGGCTAGAGATGGAACATTTAGTTTACGAAGAACATATGCTTGTTTTAAAAGAGTTCATATCCTCTGGGCTGACAAATATAGGTGATACTGCGTTTACAACTGAAATTAAGGAGGACATGGATAGAATTGAACATGGAAAATTGAGAGGTTACATTTTGGTTGATCATAAGCACCTTAAAGAGTCTTATGACAATGATAGGGACATCAGTCAAAGGTTGGACGGCGTAGAGAAAGGTAATCAACTATTTGCAGTAAGGAAAAAAGGAATGTAACATAACAATACATAACTTAACTATCGGATCTAGGAAGTGGTGCACCCGCTTAAAGTGTTTAGAATGCAGCAGTTCAGACTAAAATTAGCCAAATCGTTTTTAGGGAAAATCGTCAAAATTCACACATCTCGTTTAGAGCCAATTATGTCAGCTCTGGTTTGAGGGTGCACGGTTCTAAGTTCTGCGTGCGCCCCTCTAAAGTCGAATCCTTAATCATACCCTGATTCCAATTAATGTCTGGAAAATATTCAATTTTCATATCGAGTTGTGAAGGCGATGAAGGTATTTATTCTTCTCTATTTAATGTCACATAGAACCGTTTTATGCTCGACCATTGATGTAAATGTTATGAAATTGTTGTCCATATTACATATTCAATTAAGGGGAGCAAATCTTAAGATCGAAATAGAACAATGTATACCTTATTAGCAATCAGATTTTTGCCTTTAATTTTCAGCTGTTCAACAGCTCACCGATCAGTTTCAGAACAATCATGGTACACAGCTTACTGATATGTAAAATTAAACTTAATATATTACCTGTTATTACTTGTTATAATGTACTTTATGAAATACTTTCAATACCTATTTTGAGATTGATTTTAAATTTATGAAATATTCAACAATATTAATAATTAATTCATTTATTTTAGGCGAGATGACGCTTTCAATGTTTTTTGAAAGACTGAAAATTGACCAAAGAAATCTCCTCTATTCATCTTTTGCGGACGTTTTTACACAGCTTGTAGAAAAAAA
The DNA here is from genome assembly GCF_026914265.1 of Mya arenaria. Taxonomy (NCBI): domain Eukaryota; kingdom Metazoa; phylum Mollusca; class Bivalvia; order Myida; family Myidae; genus Mya; species Mya arenaria. Next base: position 58,116,771 of record NC_069127.1, read on the forward strand.
TGCACCTGAAATTGTTGGAGAAATACATCCGGACATGAAAGATCTTCTTATCCATGCCATCTGTGAGACCTGGAGGATTTTTGACAATCCTTATGGTACGTATTTTGAAAATACAATTCATGTTTTGATAAGGATCACTTATTATAAAAACAGGAAAAAAAGAAGCGCCGTTTAATGAAATATTAAGTTCTTTTTTATTCTTTATCAAAAGTAATGAGACAAGTTTTTGGACAACATTGTTATTGCGTCAACATGTAAGTATCCAGTGAACAGACGTCAACAACAACGACAAGATTGTAGTGTTATTTTAAACGAAAACATCGTGTTGTTACTATTAACCAATCAGATGTCGATGTTATTATGTAAGAATGGTACATCTCTGGCTTTCAGAGTAACACTTCCTGTTCAAGTTAGTTCGCTAATCAAATACTGTGATCTATAAATTGTGGAAAGAATAAATAAAGTTTCAAGTCATTGCAGTATAATGGTACAACGATAATATATCATTCATTATTTTCTAATTCAACCCTGGCAAAAAAGAAGTAATACAATCTCGTTATCGTTAGTCAGACATAACCATACAAATAAAGTCTTACATTGAAGTTTCATTACTCTAACGTAAGTCATATTTAACTAACGGCCCCTCGCATTATCAAGTAGTTAAACACTTGAGTCCGTTTCTAGTCAAATTATGTAAGAATTTCTTTCGAATGGGATATTTTAAATGATAAAAAATTACAACCAGTTGTTCAATTGGAGCAGCTTTTTCTCCAGGTTTCCGCTGACACATTTGAGCGAAAGCCATTACTTGAAAACTTCGAGAAATTCGAAGGAACTTGGATACATTGCATTTTCATAGTGTGAACAGCAAACTAACATGTTTCTCTTTGACTAATTGTTGCCAAATTATCTCTTTTTTAAGCCCTAAACTACTGAAAGGAGTATAAAGAAACTTGTGACTTGTATAGATGACAACGTGAAATTGCGCACTGCACAAAATAATAAATCTTGAAAGAATTTTTGCAAAAGTTTTCTTCCCAAAGACTTTAATTTCTTTAAATTAAATATTGCATTTGTTGCATTTTTATCCCATCGTGTGCTTTTTCCATATACCTAACATCCCAACCATGCTCCCACTAAGGGAAGGGGAGACACCAGTATTTGAATGCGGTATAATTAGATTTTACGCCGACTGTTACGTCAAGCGTTTTACTTCCAAACGAAGGAGGTCACGATAAACTTAAACTAAACTCACAAGCGGCTAGTTACTGGGTTGTTCTATTGATGTTTGTTTTCTTAAATTAAATGAAAATACCTGTGAATTCATATTATTACGCCTGTCGGATAGGTTATGGAGAGGGTTAATATAATTATAAGAAAATTCAAAGAGTGAACTTCATTCTTTTCGATTGAAATGCAATAACGTTGGAATGAAAAATGCAACCTGACTGTTTTTAAACTTGGTTCGGATGGCATGACCGCAACAAGAGTCTTAAACTTTGGCAAATATTGAATGCGAAATGGTTAACAGCAAACAATACTAACTTTTGAAAATTTTGCTATTTCAAAGCCAATAACTCCAAAGTTAAAACTGCAGTCTGACATGGTCAATATGTTTTTCCCATGATTAGTGTTTATTTTCCCTGAAAATATTGGAATAGAACTTTTTTCGTCTAAGTGAAATGAGTTTTAGCCAAAACATTGACAAATCGTTAACGCTGGAAACCTTAGGCCTATAGTCATTGGCAACAAGGTTGATAAAACGTAGGTCAGACATTCTTAAGTTAAGCTGGTAAGATGCATTTGGTCATGTTCTAAAATTCCATGGCCAAAAAGTGTTATCTGGTGGGTTATCAAACTTGATCGAGAGGTTTAATCTATAAATTTGTAATCATGTCTAGTACAGATCGGAGGAAACATGCAAGAGTAAGTGAATGGTAAATATGAACTATGTTTTCCTATTCGAGGGCCATAGCTCGAATTTGGTCGAAATAATTTAAACAGATTCTGGGAGCTCAGAAAACAACGGTTTAAAGAGTAATACTCTGTTCAAATAATTATACTAAAAAAGGCAAAGAAAATAAATGTGTGTGCAATCGAATTAAAACGATTAGCGAATCAAGAGTTCACTGACGGTTTAAACGATTGTTCTGAGAAGAAATATCATATTTACATAAACACTAATTGAAAAAGAAATGCCAAAAATTGATGCGACCTAGAACATCTGACATGGCAGATGATAACAAAGACGATGAGGCCATGAACATCACCCGTCCATTATGATAGCTTCTCAGAAGACATCAATAATCTTAAATGTCGACATTATCTTAACAACAACAAATAAAGTAAATACTGACTCACAGATTTCTCGCGGGTTAAAACTTACCAATACATATAACGAGAAAACGATAAAAGAATGAAACGTAATAATTTCGAAAGTACATAAACTTTAGCTTAAATCTACTTATTTATTTGATTTTGTAGAGGGAAGGCGAATTGTGGGAGCCAAAAGAGAGTGCCTGAAGATACAGCTCAACTTTGAAAATGCCATTTGGATGTGGAAGTTCATCAAATACTACATATCAGGGACTCTTGACTCTGCTTTCGAGCCAATCAAAACACTTTTAAGAGCCAAAAAGGAATTTAAAAACTTGGAAATTACAGTCGTCCTACCGGACGTGTTTGCTGCTTTGCATCAATCAGGTATGTGTAGTGTTGTGTAGCTTAGGTGAGCAAGTGTAATTTATCTGCATTCGTCGCAAATCTGTTATTGCTTGCTTTAAACGACATGTGACCAATTTCGATTATACTTTCATGAATAATCCTTCAGTCATCGTAATTGCTAATACAACGTTATTACATGCATAATTGTGCATTTAATTGCATAAAACTGGTTAAATCTTTGGTTTGGTCGAAGTTAGCCAAAATGTTGATTGATTGGCCAATAATTATCAAATAATTATTTTGGTTATTGAAAACTTATCTTAAGGTTTATGCAAATAGCTGCTGGTTACTATGCCAATGGAAATGATTTTTGCTTGAAATGTCATCTTTAAAACCGATAGTTAAAATATAAGGTCTGCTTTCCCTCTTTGTATCTGAAGAAATTGAACACTTGAACATCAATTTTATCTGAAGCAAAATTCACATTTATTTTAACTATACAGAAATGATCAGTATCAAAATAGGAACAAAGTTCACCTAAACCATCTAAAACATGGTCACCAGGGGTGAGGCCTGTTTTCAATATATGAAAATACGAAACCTCCACAATGAAACCAACAGCAAGAATTGAAAGTATAAGGGTTGTTCCAGAATATGGTGGATAGCTACTGTACCAAACAGAGTATGGCTTAAAATTAGGGTAAGGGTGCGCACTTGTGCAAAAATCAGGAAGTAAAGGGTTTTTCGCCTCGAGCCCTTCGGACAACTTTTAGTCTGAAGTACATTTTTATATGAGAATAAGTCTTTTTGTCATACAAACTTTCTTTTTCCTCAAAATATATAAACGATGTAAAATTAACTTTATATGCCAACCTATTTTGTCAAATATAAGGTATATTTAGTTGAAATTCTATAAGATAAAATCCCTCATTAGTTAAAACAAATAGTTTTTCTATAACCATTTTAATGCCGATTAAAGATTCATAGCAGAGGTGTGTTGTTTCTTGCTCCAATAAATTGTAAATTACGTTTACTTAGGTAAGAGAGAGCCGGTTCGGTTCTCATATTTTCCAATTAACGCTTGTTGAAAGTGTGTTCGTTCTCCATACTACATTTAATCTCTACGATGGTACATTTCAAACTCAAAAATATGTAAACCCTATCACAGAAGACTTCTGGGCCTTCAACTATGAAAACGTGGGTGGGGAAAGTCAAAAATTAAAACGTTTCAAAGTTCATGTTTTATTTAGTTTTGTGGAGCGATCGTTTTGGGGGAGTTAAACATACATTCCTGGTGACATGTTTGGGGTAGTAAGGAGGGTTTTTTTTTCAGAAAAGGAGATTTTATCAGATTTTGGATGGAAATGGATTTACATTCTTTCGGAAAACTCTGTCGACATTATTGCTTAGTTTTTTTTGTCAAAATGTCTCAAACTCCCTAATCAACAATGTCTTGAGAGTTCTTGATGATATATTTTTATATGAGAAAGTTATTCAAACAAGTAATGAAAAATAGTGGATGAAATTCGTTTCCTGGTTACAAAAAATGCAAATATTTTTTTTTTAAACTGCAATGACCTAAACGCCTCAAAACATTGTTGATTGGGTAGTTCCGATAAGTTTGACCCACTAACATATTTTTTTTGTATTAAGACATTACCATGAAAACCTAAATTCTTTTTTATTCTTTCTTACTAAATCTTCTTTCGTAAAATTGCTCAACTTCTTATTACAGCTTGATATGTTTCAACGAATACATAAATTTTGCTTGCTAAATATTGAATCTCAAAACTAAATAAACATTAATTTTTTAAACAATTCCAATTTTGGTCCTTCAAACGACGTTTGCATTCTTGCCGGCCCGTAAGACATTATTTATAAGTAGTTTTCAATTTACAAATGCCTAAATGAAAGAAAGCACTCGTCGAGAAAGTGCTCGAGGTGAAGTTTTGCGATTAAACCGTATCCGTCGTCTATATTATTTTTCATCATTAACCACTTGATTGATTCTTATAAACTTTACAAGAAACATTATAGCGTTTGTCCCTTTCACGACTGTTGGTTCAAATTAGTTATGTGCATTGCAACTTAAAGCCACAGAGCTTAACACGGAACAGCAATTTATCTTATAAACCACTATCATGGCTAGAGTTAAGATATATTTTATATATCATAATCTTGTTGTCTTTTACCTAGTTGCTCAAATTTGACTCAAAACTGACCCCGGCTCTAGGGAGGTCACCTGTTTAATATTCATGTGTAGACTGCAAGAACAACTTTGAAAAAAATATTCTCGTAAATCGCAACGACTAAAGCTAAACCAGTTTAAATCATTAGTGAGTATGACCAAATTTGATCAAATTGTGACCCTGCGATCAAAACTATATCTGTCCCTAGAGAGGCAACCTGCTATATTTACATTTGTAGACTGATGCAAGAACAACTTTAATAATAATATTCAACTCATCAACCGTTATGACTAGAATTTATATATATGGTAAGAAGTATTGTTAAGTGGTCACCTATCAATGTTATTGTAATGTGTTTTGACAATGCCCGTCGTCTGTCGTGCGTGGCTCGCCGTCACCTTTTTCTTTAAAAGACATCTTTCCCTAAGCCTCATGACAAATCTTAACCATACTCCACAAAGATTGTCTTTTCGTCTTTCAAATGTATACAAAGAATTGTCTTTACTATGCCAACAAAATTGGAAAAGCTTTAAACGTATCGAAAAAACATAGAGGTTTGATAATTGATATATAGCATATAATAGTGACACTAGTGACAAATTGTTCAAAATCAAAGGTGACTTGGTCTCAGGTGTTACCAAATATTTGACTTTAAAAGAACCAGTGAGCATTGACTATCAAATGATAATGACTTTTCTTATGCGTTGGCGACAATCACATGACAAGAAGTGTTCCACTTTTGGGAGAAAATGGAAGTAATTGCACCATTCGGTTATTGAGTTCACTTGATAATGTAATCATTATATAATGTAAAACCAGGTATTTAAATCATTTGAGCCTCCTGATATTTTATAAGTTGCAAACTGTCTTCTAAAAAATTCTTACAGGGTAATATCTGCAATTTTATCCATTTTGAATTCTTAAAAGTTCCAAACATGATGAACCACTGAACACAAATGGTTTCGACTCCCTTTTGATACATATATTGATACATATATATGTTTTTCAGAATAGTTTTATGGATAGGTGGCTTAGTTTTATATTTGCACTTTTTTAAAGCTGAGAGAAAGCTGAAAAGAAGTAATGTGTAAGTTGTTAATTAAATCATGTCAAACAAATAAGCTACAATATTAGTTGTCAGGTGTCTACTGATGGTACAAAATAGATGCATGATAATTTTCTGATTCTTAACAAAGACATTAAACAGCAAAAAGTACGAAGTGGTAAAATATTTAAAACAAACATAAACATTATTATGCATTGTTCGGTCATTTGTCATGTAAAAATGCCTTTGCTGCAACATTTAACAGTCAATGAATTGGTTTCGTATAATAATAGCGTTGCCTAATACTAATTATATTTTAAACTCAAGTAGCAGTAGAAAGTTGTCTTATCATTTAATATCCATGTCTAATTTAGAAAACAGCATACTGTAGCCTTTTCATATATGTATCAACATCTCTACGAATAATACACAAAGGACATTATTAAAAAGACTTCAGTGGATTGGATTGGAAGGTAGATGTAAATAGAGAAAGCATGTTTATTTCAGTGTAAGATCGTTATATATTTTTACCGAGTGGGCAAAATTTAGCTATTCTTCACGAGTTGCATAACCACGAGTGAAATATTTACTTGTACGAGGTGAATAATATTGCAATCGTACAAAGAAACACACAATTTTTCTATTTATTATATGCCTAAAAAGGATATGAATTGATAGTTTATTGCATGAAAAAACGAAAAATAGTATGCGAACTTAACGTCATTTGGAAAATGAAATTTGTGACGCAGCCCTATGCTCGCTGACCTCTGATTTTAGAGCAGGGAGCGGGCTTAACCAGTGAAAAATATCAAATGTTATTTCTCTGTTTGAATAAAAAAAGTAAATAAAATTGTTGTTTCACTGATAGATCACCCAACCCAGGTTCCATAAAAGTAAAGCAAAACAACAGGTCCAAATTTCTCGAAACTTCTTAAGTCTCTTATAAGATGATTAAGCTAAACCCGTTATTTTTGTCTTTCAATAGTTTGCGATGTATATACTCCTTTAGATGTTTTACTACTTAAGATAGGAATTATCGTAACTAATAACACAATAAAACATTTTTCATTAATGAAAAATCACTATAAGTATTTATTTTGGCTGATTGAAATAAGCAACTTAAGCCTGTTAAGCTTAAGAAGTTTCAAGAAATTGGGGCCAGGTTCTTACTGGAGCTCTTTTCTAGCGCTATGCGTAGTTATAAACGCCTAAACATTAATGTAAAATGTAAAGTAACATTTCAATGTAATTTTGATTCTTAAAAAAGCTCTTACCTGGCAGAAGAAAGATTAATAAACAATTATTGCCAATTGAGCCAATGCATATGATTTAATATTCACTGGCAGAAAGTCATATTGATCGAGGTGCAAAATAAGAATATCTGATAATGTTTATTGGCTAACTTATCAACATCTTATACTATATGATCAATTATTTCTAAAATGCCACCTTTTAAAACAGCCAAATTGATGCCGGAAATGTAAAAAAGATTGTTTTCCGTTTTAATTACCAAAAATCATGATGGTGTTGAATAAAACCAAACCGGCAAAACTTTCAATTGATTGACTCCCGTTTTATTCACAAACAAATAGGTATATGAAGAGAAAACAAAGAACCAACAGGAAAAAGCAAACATTGAATTTATTAATAGAATGAGGTTTAATGTTCAGTTAAAGATTATAAGAAATCCCATATGAATATGATATTTTTTCTACGGCGATGACTTTGGCATTCATTTGGATAACGTTCAGAGGTTGTAACCAAGAAGATAATATGCCTTATTTTTTAAGCGAATAAACCACCTCACCAAGACATATTTCCTGGTTCTGTTTACAATGGCATACAAAAGAACAACAATCGGACAGAAAAATTGACGTTTTAGGAAAACTGTTTTCAAAGATTGAGTTTGACCTGTTCATGAAAAGTACCCTTTTTGACTGATTTCACATATCGAGATATAAAGACTCGATCGCACTTAAGTTAATCATACTTGATAATTGTAAATTAAGGTACCTGAATAAGGCTTCAATAAAAAAGTACAGAAGGTTCAGTTATTCTAGAATAACTTTGTAAATTGTCAAGCAATATGGATAAAATATTCTGCAATTAAACTCATTACATTTTGCATACATATATGTATAGCTGATTTTTGTGTCATTTAAAACGTATTTTTAAAATTGCGAAGATTTAAATGAAATGGCGTAACGACACATTTTTGGCATTTTGTGGACATTTCAGCTGTACATTTTTTACCAAGACATCAGAACAGATTGTTTTTTCTTACAAACTTATCATATCAATAAACTGTTCAAAGTGAAAACATAAATATTTTGATACATATGTTAAAATGTCGTTATATTGTGTCCAAGGCGTTAACAAATATTTATTTCTCCAAAACCGGTGACTTCTTGTAATACAATTTGGATCATGTATGCATTTTAATATAAATTCCAGTAGTTACCGCGCATGTCATTAACAGTTTCACTGACCTGATGACCTACATTTTTGTTTATGAGCATTGATACTTATGTGAGTGTTGTAGGGCCGAATAAATCGAATAACATCAACTTAAGTTATTATTATATATTTTCAGTTGAAGCTAAAGAAATTGACTCTAGCTTTACGATGTGCGTATTGGAATTGTTGAACCAAAGGTTGATTCCATTAGAAGACAAACAACAGGACGACAGTGTTCGCAAGAGTCTTCCATTGAAGTTGACGAATATTCAGCATGATGTAGAAAATGCAGAGTAGGTCCATTGTGTCGTGTTCCGCCAATTTTTTGTATATAAATTTTGTAGGGATGCAAACGAATGGCAAAATTGATATTCGAATATTCGGTAATTCTTTCGATCAAATATTCGAATATTCAATTAGCGAAAAACATATTTTGGAAGATAAGTAAACTACTATTATTATTCGCTTAAGTATAAGCGGCGGCAATATTAACCTACTTTGTCGTAGCCTGTACGCGCGGGGAATCCCATTTTCCCCAAATTAGCCTTTGAAATTCGCATTTTTCAGAAGAAAAAAAACAACATTATAAACAGACATTCAACAAAGTCGAGTAATTTCAATTCCGCTGCTTTTATAAACAAGGTAAAATTAGATGGATTCTTATAGTCAAACGGCGATTTGCGCTAATGGAGTGTCTTTCTGTAGGACAATCAGCCTCGTTCTAAGGTTGACCTCTAAATTGACTAAATATAATTATGGAAAACCCAAACGAACTCGGGAACTAGTAAATTAATAAAACGAAAACATATGTGGATTTGACTCATCCATTGTTTAACAATAGAGGGAATATATCCTTTAACGCTATATGATATGACTGCCATGAGCTACAATAATGTTGTTACATATATGTGCTTTAAACTGTTTTCCGTGTTTCTATACAATGTTCGTGCTTTGAAATGTTGACGTATAGTATCACGGCGATTTGAGCTATGTTGCACAGCTTAATCAGCAGCTAAGACAAAACATTGGTGTTAAAGCCGATTCCTAGTCAGTTATTGTAAAAGTAGGGGGACTTTGTACAATACCCGACGATATGTCCTTAAATGACATATGACACGTGTTTAGTGTATTGTCATCACATTCACACCTCTGGAATTAGGGGCCAGTCTTTGTACAAACAAAACAAACGAACTTTATAAACAACAACAGTTGTATTCTTTTTATTGAGAATGAGAATAAGTATAATTACTCTTTTTTTCGAATATTCGAAGACAAATTTTGACATTCGAATATCAAACGTTTGATCGAATATTCGAATATTCGTTTGCATCCCTAAAATTTTGTGATGGGACAATATTTATATGAGTCTTCAGGCCGGTTTTCAATGTGAATGTGGTCGCGTCAAACGTCAAAAAACGTTAACACAAACACAAGATATATCGCTGGGTCTGTTCAATGTGTCTGCATCAAGATGCGATTCGTACACTCTGGCGCAGTGTGCGAAACGTTGCTGCTCGAACCAAAACGGAACTGCACTTGGCTTTAAAAACATTGAGTTACAAAGTCATACCTTTATTGAACGAGCAATTAGCATGTCGGAAAAGCATTTTTGTTCAAGTTGAATGGTTAACATAATGCAAATAATACAACTTAATGAATCAAATGTTAAGTAAATAGAAATTAAAAAAAAAAAAACCTTTTCTTGGGAGTAAGGACTAGTTTAATACCAGATTATATTTCTACTTAGACTACGAGTGCTCCTTTCTTTTGAGAGTACATGGAAAACCGTGAAATGTATTTCTACGCCATCAATGATGACTTGTTTAAAATGTATTTGTTTTAACCGCCTAAAAAGGTATGACCCGGTAATTTTATAGATTGCATGAAATGTAATTTGAAATAAAAATCAGTGGAACACATGACATTTTAATGAACATGGGAATATTGTGTGCGCCTACTGCGCGTGCTTTTTGAAGCAAACTCCATGCAGCTGTTACCTCCAAGGGACCAAACGTGTCTCAAGCGGAGAAATAGATTAAGAAAGCACCAAATATGAATGAAGAAAATTTGTTGATTTCAATGCAATATCGTTTTAAATGCACCTGAGTTAATAGAAAAATAGTATTTGTATGATCACTCAGGAAATAAAATACGATGTTCCACTGAAATCACCAAATATTCTCAATGGAATTTCACTATAATGAGTTCATTGAAAAACTAAGTACTTAGACCAAATTTGGAAGATTTTTCTGAACCCTTTTACATATCATCAGATATTACTTCCAAATGATTGTAAAACGTTTGTGCCTCGTCCTTTTACCAGCGTGTTTGTCCTTCTTTTTCTCTATAAGGAGTCTACCAAACAATATGGTCACTCACCTTTTCGATTGTACTGTCTATGGTGTTGCTTTACTTTCAAAATGGCATTATTGTGATAAATTGAACATTTAATTAAGACCAATACAAAACATAGTATATCTGTTTTCAGTATTCGAACCCGGAAAATGGAATTTGATGAATCTGTAAAGACTTTACCTGAAAGGAAAGAGCGATTATCTGTAGTGGATTTTCCTTCGCCTTCTGCGGAATTATATTTGGATGTATCTGGACAAAATATTTCGAAGGCTGTGTCGTTGCAACTTCGTGAACAATTTTTTGAGCAATATACTATTGACGAAGCCGGAAAAAGGGTTAAAACTGGGATACAAGAAACGCCCACTGAGGAATATACTGTTGACGAATCAGGGGAAAAGGTTAAGGCCATATTGGATAAAGATGAAAAGCACATCGAAGCGTTTACGATTGGCGAATCTGGACAACATGTTAAAGCTGTGAAGCATAGAGAGTCGATGGAGATGTATTCGACCAGTGCGTCTGAATCGAAGAAAAAACAAGTCAGCTATTATTGTGAGCCATGTTTACAAGATAAAAGTGTAGTTCAACACGTGGTTAAATGCAAAGACTGCGATGAGATGCTTTGCTCCGAATGTGCCCGAGTTCATAGAAATTCGAAGATGTCTAGAGATCACATTATGATAGGTAAGATATATCATATTCGATATTTCGCGATTGTTAGAGTTGTATATCCTTACAATGAGTTTGAGTGGTTTAAAGTACATCAATAACATATTATGGTCCAGCATGCTTGACTGAATGAAATTTCGTCATACGCAAACAAAAAATCTGAAGGTTATGTCCAAGGTCACCGTACCTACCAATCCTTGATAAACTTAGTTTTTTATATAAAGTATGTATGCACTGTGCTGCTGGTGGAGTTTTGTGGTGTTCTTCCATGTTTCCTGTTTGTGATTATATGTTATATGTCTTTGGCGTTTATCCAGTGCCAATAAACCGGGTTTATGTTTAAACATGTTGCTACTGAGCTTGTTTTTGTAGCTTTTCGCATAAATAATGTTACTAGAGATCAATCTTCCCAAATCCCTCTTAAAATCATTAAAATCATAAAGCGCTGTTGAGAAACGCCTGTTATTTTCGTCGTTGTAAAAATCATTAAAATCCCCGTTATCTATGTTTTGGGTGATCCTGTAGATTGAAATCGTAAGATCCGATGAGTGTTCATTTAATATTGCAAGCACTCCAATACAGCTCATAAATAGTTCAGAGTTTGAAACTGACGGTGATATATAGTACTACATCCGTTCAAAGTCCTGAGATGTACCAAAAACTAACGAAAAATATAAACTTAAAGTGATCAGTTTTTGGCAACTGTACTTGCTGGCACCGAAAACAATTCTTGATGTTGCGGGCAGGGCCGTTTCGGTTATTGGTTTTGTCTTGTAGTTCCAAGACATTGCTATAGCCTGTAATGGTATTGATATCAGCTTGCTTTTCATAAATATGAATTTCTGCGAAAACCAATAAGTCTTACGAGGTACAGATTAAATCTTTTTCAACATCTTGCACTTATCTTGCACTAAGAAGCATACATTTTAACGTCTTGCATGTAAGTTGGTCATCGAATCAGTTGAACAGCCCTCTTAAAAATCGTCTGTTATAGTCATGTCAATCCTTTTTGAACAGGAGATGTTGTGTTGTCTTTTGCATCAAATTGTAGAGTCTGTTTCATATACCAGACCACCACTGGACTTGTGCTGAATGAACACCACACACTGCTGCTCATCAATTATCAAGCCATGTACCTTGTATAAGGAAGTGACAGTTTTTGCGAGAATAGTTTCCATTTTTTTGCAGTCCAGCTGACCCGTTTGAATATGTTGAGAATAAAACGTCGACACGTTTTATTGGCACTACACTTTGGCCGTAGCGTTAGAATTTGATATCAAGTTCACTATCTTTCCACGAGTGTCATTTACAAGATCCCCTTGAGCATCTACATTTCTGACAATCATCACTCTGGAATTTGCATAAACCCTAGTGCAATTATCAAAAATAGAGTTGTTTTGTAGAGGTGCTGGTTTTCTTTTTATTTTATTAAGCGTCTCATTCCATAAAGTTCTTGCTACTGTGCTAGTCTAGATGAGCATTTGCTGCAAATACAATCAATTTAACGCATGTCTATTGTAGTCTGGATCTGTATAGTCGATGGCCCTGTCTTGTAGTATTGTGATGTCTAAAGGTGTATTGCGCCTTTCTTATTCGATTAAAGAGTGCAGCGAAATCTGAGCAATCGTTTTGTCGCACGATCCTCTCGTGTTTAAAGATGTTGAACGAACTTTGCTTTGAAGATCCAGGCGATGCATAATGCTAGCAGGGAGCTCATACTTTTCAATAGGGCGCAACTGAGAGAGATTCACAAAAGCGAAAACTGTGACACTATCAAATGGGCCAGCTGATTGCAAATCATCTGTTGAAATCTTCGATCTACGTAGCTGAACACTAATTAAAGGAATTTCATCTTTGAAGTCTAATCTGAGGTAAAATAATTGAACTTAAAGCGATTGCAGTAAGATTCTTGAATTATTTAACTGGCGAAAATAGCGCCTTGGCCCTTTATCTGTTGATCTTAAAATCGATACCGGTCTACAATAGGGATTTATAGGTCCCACCAAGTTTGAGAACCGTAGGTTCAAGCATTTTCGATATTGATCGGACAATAATTATTGTGTTTAATGTGTTTAATGTCACTATGAATGTGACTTTTGACCTACTGAGTACAAAATCACTGTCGTCATAATTATGTCAGTACGTAACAAGTAGTTATTAATCAGACAACGTTTGGTTTATCGACATACTGACCGACATTCAAAGGGGTTAGGGTTGGACATATCAAAATATAAAATATCTTGTGAAAATGCGTCGCCCAACCTTTGGATTGAGTGAAAAAGTACTTTTACCAGATACATTTTTACCACATACATATTCTATTGTAACCTCGTTCCAGAAACACATAGGTGTAGCTTTACCGCCACATTCACGGTATTCGTCCAATCAAGCTTCCTCTGATTTTTGGCTATTTCAAAGGGTCTGCTGTTTGCAAGTATCTGTACAGGCTGCCAAACGCTGACTAAGCCAAAGCTTTCCATAAGTGGAATAAAATCCTAAACGTGTATAACTACGAAGAGGAGTATTTCAAGGGTATGTGTTAAAGATGATGACGATAACCATTTTGTTATATTTAACGAATGTTTGTAAAAGGACTCTCAATTTGACATGTAAGCTCATTTGGTATCGTGCATAGGTACTTAACAGAAGGTCGTTGATTCGAGGCCCAAACCTGACGCATTTCTCCCTGACAGGGTTACTGTCATAATATGAAACCTAGGCTGTTGCTAAAATAAGACCATACCAGAGACACTTAAAAGTGCATTGAAATACTTTCTAGTAAAAAATAAACATATAAATTTCTAGATCTCGTGTATGTCTGTCTAGATTAACTTGAACTCTTTTCATCCCCCGTCCAATAATAAAAATGGATAAAGTAATAATAGACGTGTGTGTGTGTGTGTGTGTGTGTGTGTGTGTGTGTGTGTGTACGTGTGCGTGTGTGTGTGTGTGTGTGTGCGTGTGCGCGCGTGTGTGTGTGCGTGAGTGGAGGGGGGGGGGGGCAATTCTGTCCGGAGCAGAATTTGCAAAGTCTTTGAGGTTTTGACTTCAACCTCCTTATACAAATAAATCTCTAGTGCATTGGCCTGCCTCTTTGTTAATTTACATACTAATTCTTTGTCCGGATGTATCTTGAAAAACCTTAGAAATCATTGAGGTGCAGTATAATTTTAGCTATTGCCCTTTGTTAATGCCAATACATGTACTTTATTTTTGTCCAGAGCATAATTAGTAAGTGCCCTTTAATAATGTTCATAATAAGCCTCATATGCAGAAAGATATTATTTAGGAGAAACTATAACTTTGTCGTAAGGTCGTAAGGAGAAGTTAATACTTTTCGGCGGGGTATATGGCAGTATGTGACTGCTGTTTTAACGTGATCCAATTCTCTTTTGTAAACTATATTAGGAGTAACTATTTCAATTCTTTCTTAGGATTTAGGCTAGAATGTATGGTGGCACAGAGGTGACATGTGAATGTTTATATTTATATTTACTTTGCGCACGACATACTAAGTCGTGCGCACGTGTTACTAAGTCATGCGCGCGAGTAACTAAGCCTTGTGAACGAGCGCATGACAAAATTAGCCAAAAAATATACTTTACATTCATGAACGTTGTTTAAAAATGGCTGATAGCAGAAATTACTATTTGTTTCTATTATATATAAATGCTTTGTTAACGTATGAAGGAATTCGATTTCTTTTAGGCGATCAGCATGATATACACATACCACTCAGAAACACACTTCCATTTATGCCAAAGCTACTTGTTGAATAGTTATTATTGTATAACTTGATTTTGTTTTATTTTCTTTAGCAACCAAGTGATCCGTTTAGGGAACTGTGTCTTTGTCGCCTTATCGGCTAAATGTTATGAGACATTAATCAATATCTACAAACGATATTTCGGCACCAAAGTATGCATTCACTGTTGGACATCATGGACGTCATTTGACAAATTTTCACCATCATTTCTGTTCATATTAGTAAACAACAATGCTTCTATCGTTACTACCCCTTTCCAATCACGGCATCATTTGATCGGCCGGAAAATCGTACAATAATCTAAGTTTTGTTATCAGCTTGATATTTAATGAAGATATTTAAAACGATGCAATATATATATACGGGAAAGAATAATTCACATTCTCAAGTTTTTGAGTGGTATCAGCTATACTTTGATGGAAGGAGATCACTCGAAGATAAGAAGGGGCCCGTCCGTAGGGGTTCAGCTTTGAGTGGACGCAACGTTAGTTGAAGTTGATAAAGACAGGTAATGGTAGGGGACGTTTGCAACATCAATGGTTAGTTGTGCAAAAGTACTAACGGAGAACACCAGAATGGAGATAGGGCTGCTTTACTGTCAATTTGTGAACAACATGTTTGATTCAATTGGCTTATTATGTCGTGCGCATTACTTAATCATCTCATGCGCACGCCATAGTATATCGTGCGCACGACTTAGTAACTCATGCGCACGACTTAGTATGTCCTGCGCACGACTTAGTATTTCGTGCGCACGAGATTAATAAAAACATACACATGTCACCTCTGTGCCACCGTAAGAATGACATCAACTGTAGATAGTTTATGTTCTTAATAATAGTTCAATGTATGTGAAATGCACTTAATCAACAAAGACAACTGTCCAATCGATAACTTGCCTTAATTAAAAAATCAAACAATCCAAACCGGCCATAGAATTCAAATTTATTTCACATTGAATATCATTCAAGAAATAATTGTATTATTTGTTTTAATAGTCAAAACATGGTGAAATACAATCAAGAAAGTTTTATGCTAGATTTGTTTAGCATGCTGGTAGATGCCTTACGACTCTTATTTATAGTGTTTGTTTTTTATTGTTTTTTTCACACTTAAATATATATTCTGAAATTTAAACAGATAATATACTTTTCTTTATCTAGCACTACATATCTCGAACGTTTAAAGGGGCATATCTACTTTAATTCTTTAAAAAGATATATGTATTATTATGTATAGTGCATTTGACTTTAATGATCAAAACAAGACAAAAACCTATGATTTGTGTAAAGATAAGAAATATTAGCCATTCAAAATAGGGTTTTTCATTAATAGCTACTTGGCCACAAATTACCCAGTAAAAAGGACAAAAACAATTTTTCTGTACACTAATCATGTATTTTTTTACCTCTGATTTTTTATATACTATGATTTGGAAGCAATTGATCTTTTCTTTAATAGAGCAACAACCTGATGATCTAATTAGCATGAAGTTCACACCAGCCACAACCATAAATGTCAAGTCTCCATCTGAGGCCGATCCCGTCTGCCTGACAGACATGGTCCTGCTTCGTGGAGACAGGCTGATAGTGGTTGATCCAAACAATAAAAAAGTGAAAATGGTTGACCTGCGGACTAACAACCTGATGTCCCAGTTCAGTGTGACAAGAGAACGATGGAGTATTTGTCTCCTACCCGGAGACAGGGTGGCTGTATGTTCAACAAATGGAAGTATTCAGTTCCTAAAGGCACTGGGACAACTGACCCTTGAAAGAAGCATCGAGGTGGGTCGCGGAGGTCAATCTATCGGGTACCATAATGAAAGGTTAATAGTAGCTTACTTGAGTGGAAAAGTGGTTATAATGGACATGAATGGAAAAGTGCAGAAAGACAGTAATGACAGTGGGAAGTCGATTTTTAGCATTTTATTATCTCTGACAGTGGTCAGTGAAAGCCAGGAAGCAGTGATATTTGTGTCCGAAATTGAGAAGAACACCATCACCAAGCTGGACATGGACCTTAACATCCTACAGACATTCCAGGATCCTGCACTGAGAGGACCAGCAGGCATGACTGCAGTGGGAAGCCAGCTGCTTATCTGTGGTTCTGATAGTAACAACATCATGTGCCTACACCTGCCGAATAGTCAGATGATACAGCTGCTTGGGGAGAAGGATGATATACAGAACCCAATTGGTATCTGCTTCAGTCAGCAGCAAAACAGGCTATATGTCAACAGTGGTTCTAAAAGTGTTCGTATGTATAGGCCAACAAAGATGTTATAAATAGGGAAGGAAGAGTGTTGAAGAGTGTGTCATGCAAATTGTTTTCCAAGTCAAATGTCATACACGGGTGAGAACGAAGAAGATGTTTAGAAGCATTATCATATTTTACTTCATATTAAATTGTATATGCCAGGGTTTTGCAGATGTAATAAGTTTTATAGTAAAGTATTTCCTTTTAAATCATGATTATTCCAGAAACAACTGTCTATAAATATTTATTTCCATCAACCCTCTGTGGATGTATAGGTATACAGTACAAACTTTAATCGAAGAGCTGACACAGATGTGTTGTGAATTGATTGTATGACTAAAAATATACACCCAGCAAAAGAAATTAAGATTCACTTAAAACAAAAGGGTTTGCACTTTTATATTTTATTAAAACCTAATTAAATATTATGCTGTTATGACCTAATGTTTTTCTCGATAAGCATGTTACCATTTTTTCCAGTAAGCTTTTGTCAACAATATATGTCTGTTTCAGTATTTCAACAACCGCTTTTTCACGTTAATTCTCGTTGACGGTAATTTAGTCAAATGTCAATAAGTGTAAAACAGTAATCATCATGAAACAGACAAAATAATGAGTTCGGTAAAACAAATCATCATAAAAAGTACTTGGATGCATTATATGCGGTTTAAAACGATAAGTACACTAATATGTCCAGCATTCATTTGATAGCAAGTATATATTTTTTCTGGACAAACTGATACATCAAGGTAGTCCTTAATAATCAAAATTACTAAAAATCAATTTGAAATTATTTTCTTTAAAATATTACCAAAATTCAAACCAATAATATTCAACGTCTCCTGCATAGAATTAAATTTTAAATTGGCAATTTGCATTTCAAAACCTTATTCATTTGACCATTTAGATGTTTACATTTGAAGATAAAGACCATGCTATGTTTATGTAAAAAGACAGTGACACAAAGTAAAACATTGTGTGTTTTAGTATAAGTATGTGTATGTTTATTGTATTATTCGTTAAACAGCTGTGGTGATAGTGAAGCTTAATGTTTGTAATTAAGATTGCAGCTTGGTATTGTCAACATAAGAATATCAAAAAAGCGCCAAGAATGAACATTTATTGAAGTGTCAATGGCGCTTACAATGTTACTA
Organism: Mya arenaria; assembly: GCF_026914265.1. Lineage (NCBI taxonomy): Eukaryota > Metazoa > Mollusca > Bivalvia > Myida > Myidae > Mya > Mya arenaria. The sequence continues at coordinate 58,135,326 of NC_069127.1, forward strand.
CTGTTTTTTTTATATCGTGAGATGTAATTTGATATATTTATATTTATGAGAAATCCGAGTCTGACTATGTCTATTTTTATATGTTTTGATGTATTAAGTAACAAATGATCAAACGACTATATTTGTAAGAATATATATGGGAATTAGTTTTTAAGCAGTTTGGTCACTTTAAAGTTTAGTAAAACACGTTTCTGGTAGTAAAACATGCCACTACGTGTGTTGTATGGTTTGATTGATTTAGTCGGAAATGATATTAACTACATGTAACTTCATCTCTAATTCTGTTTAGTTTATTAGATTGATTTAACCCCTAGTGACAAACAGTTTTTTCCCCGATTATCCTCAAATAGCAGTGTACACCAATACCTGGGTTGTATTTGATTAACTAGTTCAACCACTGATCATATTAATATTATTTCTCAAATAACAGTAGCTTATTATGTATATGTTATATGAAGTTTGAATGATTTGGTCTCTAATAATTTCTTTGTTGTATAGTAAGAATGTTTTGGTCACTAATATTTACTATGTAATATAATGTTTGAATGAATTGGTCACTAATAATTTCTTTGTTGTATAGTAAGAATGTTTTGGTCACTAATATTTACTATGTAATATAATGTTTGAATGATTTGGTCACTAATAATTTCTTTGTTGTATAGTAAGAATGTTTTGGTCACTAATATTTACTATGTAATATAATGTTTGAATGATTTGGTCACTAATAATTTCTTTGTTGTATAGTAAGAATGTTTTGGTCACTAATATTTACTATGTAATATAATGTTTGAATGATTTGGTCACTAATAATTTCTTTGTTGTATAGTAAGAATGTTTTGGTCACTAATATTTACTATGTAATATAATGTTTGAATGATTTGGTCACTAATAATTTCTTTGTTGTATAGTAAGAATGTTTTGGTCACTAATATTTACTATGTAATATAATGTTTGAATGATTTGGTCACTAATAATTTCTTTGTTGTATAGTAAGAATGTTTTGGTCACTAAATATTTACTATGTAATATAATGTTTGAATGATTTGGTCTCTAATAATTTCTTTGTTGTATAGTAAGAATGTTTTGGTCACTAATATTTACTATGTAATACAATGTTTGAATGATTTGGTCAGTAATATTTGTTTGTTGAATATTAAGAATGGTTTGGTCATTTATAGTTGCTATGTTATATAAAGTAAGAATGGTTTGGTCACTAATAATTTCTTTGTGGTATAGTAAGAATGTTTTGGTCACTAATATTTACTATGTAATATAATGTTTGAATGATTTGGTCACTAATAATTTCTTTGTTGTATATTAAAAATGTTTTAGTCACGTATATTTGCTATGTTATATAGAGTTTGAATGGTTTTGTCACTATTAATGTTTATGTTGTTTGGTAAAAATATTTTGGTCAATTATATTTGCTATGCTATATAGAGTTGGAATGATTTGGTCACTACTAATTTCTTTATGGTAAGAATGTGGGTCATTAACATTTGCTATGCTATATAAAGTTTTAATGATTTGGTCAACACTATTATCATAGTAATTAATATGAAGTTTAAATGATTAAGTGTCAACGATGCTAACAATATTTCTACTGTCTTTTTTTCGTATAATGCTAGTTTGATTGATTTATTTTTATGAGATATCCGAGTCTGACTATGACTATTTTTTATATGGTTTGTAGTATTTTAAGTATGAAATGATCAAATGCCTATATTTGTAGAAAAAATAAGAAAGATTTTCAAGCAGTTTGTTAATTTTAAAGTTTAGTAAAATACGTTTCTTCTAGTGAAACATGTCACTGTGTGTGTTGTATTCTTTGAATGATTTAGTCAGAAATGATATTAATTAAATGTACCTTCATCTCTTACTATGGTTAGGTTAATACATTGCTTTAACCCCTAGTGACAAACTATTTTTTTAATTTTCCATTCATCATCAGCCGATATAAGTGAACACCAATACGTGGGTTGTATTTGATTAAATAGTTCAACCACTTATCATTTTATTATTACTATTTCTCAAGTAACAGTAGCTTATTATGTATATGTTAAATAAAGTTTGAATGATTTAGTCACTACTAAATTCTTTGTGGTATAGTAAGAATATTTAGGTCACTTACATTTGCTATGTTTAATAGAGTTTGAAAGATTTAGTCTCTAATATTTGTTATGGTATATTAATTTTGAAAGATTTGTTCATTTTTACTTTCTGTGTTGTATTTAGTTTGAATGATAAGGTCATTAGTATTTGCTATGATATATTGATTTTGAAATATTGTTTTCACTTATACTTTCTGTGTTGTATTTAGTTTGAATGATTTGGTTACAAGTTTTGCTATGAGATTTTCAATTTGAATGATTTGGTCTGTTTTCAATAATATATGCAGTTTTAATGATTTAGGTTTCTTATATTTTCTATGTTATGTAAAGTTTGAATGATTTGTCAACCAATACACGCAATGGAGTTTGAATGATTTAGTCAATGATATTTGCTATGTTACATAAAGATTGAATGATTTGGTCACTTATATTTTTAATGTTATATGGAGTTTGAATGATTTAATGACTCAATTTTGCAATGTAGTATTTAGTTTGAATAATTTAGTCGAATGAATGATATTTGCTATATTATTTGAGCTTGAACGATTTGATCACACATATTTGCTATATTAAATTCATCCTGAATGAGTTGGTCTTGTTCAATGTTATATCAACTTTGAATGATTTGGCTCTCTTATATTTTCTATTGTATATAAAGTTTGATTTGGTTAAGAATATTTGCAATTTTAAATAAATTTGAATGCTTTGGTCAACGATATTTGCAACGTTAAAAAGTTTGAATGATTTAATCACTCACTTTTTGCTTTATAATTTGCTTTATAATAGTTAGATCGAATGACTTAAGTCATTATATTTAGTTTGAATGTTATAGTCACTGATAGTTGCTTTATTATATTTAGCTTAATTGATTTGGTCTGACTAACACATGTTATGAATAGATCACTCATATTTGTTTACTGCTGTTGTTTGTGCCATTGAAGAAAAATTGATGACAATGTTTTAAATTATAATAATGAGAGTACCGTTTTGATTAATCTGTATACTTCTTTTCAAATCATCTATACTTGGAAATTACTTTAGTAAACATGGAAGGATTTACATCAGTCTTTTCTACATAGTCTAATCCCGCAATTTGTGCTCGTTTGGCCGAGGTTACCAGCGAAGTATTATTATAAACTATGTGTGTGTCTTTAAAGTGACACTCTTACTCAAAATCAATACATACACATGTATAACAGGCATAAATTTTTGAGTGATACACCCTCAACTTCTTAGTAAATAATGCATTTCTGCAAATTATTAATTACTATTAACAATATTATAACTCTGTATTTAATAAATGAAAGCGCAAAAATATTAAATGATTGGTGAATGCTAAAAGATTATCATATGAATCATTCTTTTCATTTGTTCATCATTTTTGGTATATTAGAACAATTGTTTTAAATGTGTTAAATCTATGTTGGGAGTAGTAGTGCATCTTTAATAAAGCTGCACTCTCACAGATTGAACGTTTTGACAACTAAGCCATAAAACATTAATAGTTAAAAGGAAATATGCAAATCTGCGCTCTGATCTTTTGTCAGTAATCATTTATCATTAGTTTGCAGATATTCACGCAAAAATTTCCTCTTTCCAAGACAAAAAAAAAGAGTTGTAAAAAACGGTAATTCTGTGAGAGTGCAGCTTTAAAGATTGAAACTATAGATACATGTCTATGACTCCAGTTTATTTTGCTAACATAATGGACAAATTAGACTATGTATTAATACAAACTGTTTTCAACTGTGAGATTTTTGTCTTTTTGAATATTTCGATAGCGATAAAATGGTCACAATCGGGAAAATTCTTCATTGCTGTGTAAAAACCAGACTGTATTTAACTCTGAACTATAAGAACAAATACTAAAGATTATATGTGTCATTGTTGTTGTTTTCATAAGCAGTTTTGAATATTTCATGAGTAAATACTAGAAGAAAAACAGGATGCATGTTGAATAAAATGTATATACAATGTTGAGTTTGCGTTTCTTTCATTTTGATGACAGCAACATTTCAAATAATGTCAGCAGTCATGTAAAATCGCAGAATAACATGATGTCTAAGTCTAAGTACTTAACTATGAAACTGGCATTAGTCATAGTTCATTTATTGCACGAGGTCAACTACAATAGTACATAATGTCAGAAATCAGCCATGAGGTCTAAAAGTTCAGTACTTTATGTCAGAAAGCATGTGACATTGTATTACATAAGGTTTAGAAATATAGAAGACATACGAAATGTATAACACGAGCTAAAAACATAAGTATAAAATATGAGAAGACAAACAACATGTACTACATGAGGCCTAGTTCACTATTGCATAATGTCGAAGTCATACGAAATGTATAATATGAGGCCTAGTAATATATTGCAAATTGTCAGAAGACCAAAAGTCGGATACAAATAAGTGTAATTGTTTTACATTGTTAGAATCATATATGGTGACAAAAGGCAATTTTCTCCAAAAAAAATACTCTGAGTTTCAGCTGGACCTCTTTTCGAAGAAATGAATTATAGTGTAATAGTTTAAGTGCTTAAAGTGTTGTCAAGTAATATAATTAACCTTAAAAGTAATTCGACTAGACGCCAAATGGCAACATGTCGAGCCAATTGGAAAAGCCTTTGACACAGACATAATGCTCTGCCATGCAATTGCAACAGTTACTCAGAATAACATTGTGATGAACAATTAGCGGATAATTATTTTTGCATGGTAAAGATACAGCCAGGCCGAGGTTCAGGCCGGCTTGATGGACAGACAAACGCAAATACGTGAAACTTGCGCAACTTCGCCTAAAAATGGTGAACTTCAACACTCACTTTTTTCAAATTCCTTTAATGCATGGTAAAGATACAGCCAGGGCGAGGTTCTGGCCGGCTTGTCGGAAAGACAAACTGACGCACATATGTGAAACAAGCGACACTGTGAACCTCCACGCCAGGTTGTTTCAAAAATCCTATAATGAATGGTCAAGACACAGCCCAGACAAATATCATTTCAACATCTAACCTGTAACCGTGACCTTTGACGTACAGACCTGAGTCTTGTGCACGACACGCCACCTCATCATGGTAAACCTTCATGGCAAGTTATTTGAAAATCCTACAATGCATGGCCAAGATAAAGCCTGGACTGCATTAAGTCCTGACGCATACACACGGACTTCCCATCGAGGCAACTATGTCCCTCTCACTACACACGGGCTCGAAAAAATATATTCAAGATATTCATAAGAAATTACCTTCAACGTCACACATGTATAGCAATGCATGTATTCAGCTCTGTCTGAAATAACTAGAGAGTCATGTCCCTTGACAAACCGAGTAAAATAGAAGAGCTTTGCCATCGGCTCTCTGCTTTGGCATAAAATACAATACAGACATCACAATTATTTAATAACTGTACAATGATAACATCAAATTTCCGCAGTAGTTTGATAATAAACAACAAGCCATATCTTATTTGTTATTAAATTTATTTGCATGAATAATTTATGTTTATTCAATCAAATGATCATCACAATTTGAACACACAACCAATTTTTCTAAAACAAGTATATCCTATCAGCTCGCTTACATGTATAAAGTGGGGAAATATTAGGAGAAGGATAACATACCAAATAACCTTATCCATTTTTAAAACGTAAAACGAAAATGTATCTAAGGTATTACCCAGATATCCAATAATGTAATCCTTTCATGGTAAAATACCTTATAACTCTATACATTCATGGTAAAAACCTAATAACTTTATGTATTCATGGTAAAATACCTAATAACTTCTTGCATTTATAGTAAAATGCCCAATAATCTAAGGTGCCTAAAATCAGCGTATTATAATATATATATATATTCTTTTCTGCATCTATGTTAAAAAACGTAATAACTTTATGTGTTCATGGTAAAATATCTAATAACTTTTTGCATTTATAGTAAAATGCCCAATAATCTAAGGTGCCTAAAATAGGCATATTACTTTTATATATACATCTATATATATATTCTTTTCTGCATTTATGTTAAAATACCCATTACTTTATGCACTTATGGTCAAATACCCAATAATCTTGGATGCCTAAAATCAGCTTATCATTGTTAATCTTGAAGGTCTTCAGAGAACACTAATGACAATTACAAATGAAACAAAATCTATTAAAGTCTCAGATAAAGCATTTTTAATACAAATGTGTGACTATTAATTATACATTAAAGTAATGTGACTCTTAATTATACATTCTGATTCATTGTGCACATTAAATGAAATATACATGTATAATTCCACATATAAACCTTGTGCACACTACCATAGAACTACATAAGTATATATATTTATTCATACATACAAGATTGTATACATGTAAATGATAAATTATATGTATGCTATTATAAAGCTAGCTAATTCCAGTAGCTAATAAACTAATATCAAAGTCCAAAATCAGTTCTATAAAAATATTATCATAATAAATAGACAGCCTATAATTGGCTTTAAATTATCTTAAAAGGAGGGTCTACCATTATCATAGTATTTTTAAACTGACATTTGGGAAGCTACTATAACTTAACCAGTATTCTATGAAGGCATGTTGAATTTATTACATACATTATAATAAATTGTGTCTATCTATAAAGACACCCTTCAAGGTACTTATTCATTTTTTTAAAACATGCATTTATACCATAGCACCTCAATAAATAAATGGCTATCCATTGTAGTCCTGTATGCATCTATTTACAACAAGTGGGTAATTAGGAAATAAAAAATGTTTACAAACTAGTAAAGATTCAATAAAATAAAATATAAAACAAAATAATGTTGAACATTTTTCAATTGCATACAATTTTTGCCTTAGGGCTATTCCAGTTAAACATATGTCCCACCCCAGGACGGCAAAATAAAGAAATTCTGTAGGGGGTAGGTCTTTTTCTTAATTTGCTACTGTAGGGGGTGGTGATAAGTCCAATTTCGCTTCTATAGGGGGGCGTCATTTTCTTTTTTGCTTCTGACCGTATCTGCTCATTTATATTCACTGCCCGATGGTGAAATACCGTGTTTTTTTATCCATATAACATATTTTACCGAACGTCGTGTACAGAATTGGTTTGGATACAAATTTTCGCGATATTACGAGTCGGTTCCGCGGTACCGGAAATCAGAAGAAGTTGCGTCCCTTGACAACAAGATGGCGGAGGCGCCAGAATTTGTAAAGTCGTGGTCGAAGACCAACCTACAACATTGGCTAGAAACCAATAGTTGCGCCGCATGTGTGGATACGTTTCGTGGTAAGTATACCAAATTGACAACAGTTGTCTAGAATTTTATTAGAAATCATAATTTGTACGTATTGCGTAAATGTTATAAATCCGAATGTTTCGTCCCCTTAACATTTCGACCACAAGTTATTTTTAGGTTGTATATAATTACATGGGTGAAAGTTTCTTGCCGTTATCCACCGTTCTTGCCGTTATCGTAAATCGTACATTCTCGGTCAGTTCCGATCTTCTGTCCACATCTTTTTTCAAACATATAGATCTATATAGGAAAAGTTCTGTCAACACAATCTGTTTAGTTTTTCCGTCATTTTTTAATGATTTTTCAAAGTTTCGGAAGTTGCTATAAATAACTATAGAATGACTGAATAACAGAGAATTTTTTAACCAGAAACGGAGAATGGTGTCTTGCGGACTGTCAATAATGTATATCATTATATGTCTAGTGAATTTGTAGAGGCATATATGCTTAGGATTTAAACAATAAAGCGAACATCAGAATTTGCATGATCTAATCAGAAGACTGGGATAACAGGTAACAGAGTTTTATTGTCTATCTAACTGGGAAAAGGTGGTATTTCTGAACACGGGCACTAGCCAATTATGAGTCAGAAATACTAGACCAAGCCTTTTCTATTTCTGTCTTGTCCAACTCCTATTTAAAAGTCATGCAACAGTATTATATAAATCAAATTGGCTCTGTCCTATGGGGAAGTGCTGCCGATTTTTTTTGTACTTGTGGACTTTGTTGCATTAATACAAGATTTTGTTTTTCATCCATGCGGTTTCCCATGGCTATTTCGGGCTTTTCAGTTTCAAACACTTTCACCCATGTATTAAATGATGAGAATTCACTCTCTTTTTTTGTGAACTTTGAAAAAAATGTTCTGTAAATACTGCTATTGAATTGTGAAAATGATATATTACAGCTGCAGGAGTAGCTTGTACTTGAGCGATCCCCAATCAATGGTAAACATAGAATAGTGGTGGCTATAGTATAGTCCCCAAATAATGGCATTTTGATTTCATTATGTTGCACTTTGGGGATCGTTCAATTATAGGTGTTCCCAATTGGAGAATCAAAGGTAATAAACTGGTGTGGTGAATCTTTATAGAATAGATCCGTATTAATGTATCTTTGTACATAGATGCTAGATTAACTTGCAAAGGCTCAATACTAATATAAACATTTATTATATGCCTCTCTCTGATATCGGGTATTTTCCTTTGTATTCCTAGAGTGGAATACGGAACCTTGTATTCCACTGAGTGGAATCCGATTCCATATTCCACTGTAGCTCTCGTCGAATAGCAACCATTGACGTCGTTAAGTAAACAATGACGTCAAAACGTCAACTGTTATTCATTGCGGAATTAACAACAATCGTTTTTGTTCTTTGTTTACAGTGGCAACGTCACGTATCATGTTAGAATCTATGTTACTGTGTGAATTTAACCCTTAGACACAGAATAGAGGCATATAATAAACAGATTACCAACGGAGGGTGGGATACGAATCGTTGTATCGGACTCTCGGCGTACTTGGAGGAAACACCCGATCACAATCGCGGCAAGCCGCTCGTGCGATCTGGTGTTTCCGCAAAGTACGTCTCGAGTCCGATATAACAATTCGTATCCCACCGTCCGTTGGTAATCTGTATTTATAATATGAAAGCTGAACTGAAAACAAGTCAATCAATTAAAGGAGCTGTCAGACTTGGGCCAGCATGCCATACTTTTTTTCAGTACTAGCTCCACATGGATACACTACATTATGGGACTCTGATTTTCGGAAAATGCCACCGGTCCCGGACCAAGATTTTGCAATTGGCGACCGGTCAGACACGATTTATGACCGGTCCCAGACGTATACAGCGTGCCCATTGGCTGCTCGAAGTTCATTTGGCGCGCGCCATGTCTGTTGACCTAGTTATAATAATTAACTTATTGGGTGCAGATGTGATCTTATATGAAACCTATTCGAGCAAAGATTTGAAAATCTCTGGGTGATGATTGGCTTAGAAACTAGGGTGAGCTATAAGGTCCTATATAGCTCACCTGATCAAAGAGTTACAAAAGAGTAATTGCAAATAATCTTTGCATATAGACGTATAAAAAAATAAACTTCTCAAGGGGGTCCGAATTTGCTCAGAAAATATTCTAAAGGGGGTTCTTTTCTCATCAAATAAACTTCTGAAGGGGGATGGTCCATTTTGAAAGTGCCTTCCTGGGGTGGGACATATGTTTTACTGGAATAGCCCTTACATCCTTTATGTTAATGTTTTTTTCACAACTCAATCTGGCTGTGCTGATAAGCACAGAACATCAAACTAAAATCTCTTACATATGCTATTAAATAAATGTTATTGCAATGCATAAAAGAATAGAACAATCTACTCTTGTTAAATGGTCTCATATCAATATCATATGTATACATGTAATACAAAAGTAAAAATGGTTTTGTCAAAGAAAAAAGGGTATAATTTTAGAATTTCGACATTTGAGTGTCCAAAGAAATCATCACAAAATTGAAAATTATCAGTTGTTTTCAACTTTTTATGCAATCGTTTCTTAGATATGTTTTGAACTTCTACATTCTCCACTCAAACCATTAACATGTAAAAAAATAAGGAAGTGTGGAAAATAAACTTTTTTTTACAATTTTCCACCTAAAAACAAATTTCCAAGCATTGGCTTCCCTATTTGCTCAGACATAGATTATACTAATCTCTTTATGATTAATTGTGAAGAAAGTTTCATGTTGATTTAAATCACTATGGAAACTATTCCCAGTACTGGTTCTCTTTGACATGAGACGAGAATCCAACCTACAACCTTTTTGGTGAGAGGCAGTCATCAAAACAACTAGACCTCTCCCATTCTCATTCGGACAAAGAAGGATGATGTTTCCCAATAAATAAAACTGAGTTGTCATATTCCCACTATGTACAACCTTTTTTTCTACCATTCTTTCATAATTTTCGTATAAGGCACAAAGTCCCTTTCTCATTCTCTATCAACATAAATCAGTCAATTTCTTTTTTAAAGCTGCACTCTCATGGATTGCGGTTTTTCTTATATATACTGTCAGCTGATTTTCACATCAATTTCTTCAATTTAGTCATATAAGATAACTCAGAATAGAATAGAACTCAACTGCTTGCCAAACTGCTGATTTTTTTTTTTTCTTAAACGTTATTATCGCTTTAGTCATAAAACATCAATTTTGGAACGTAAATATGAATGACTGCAATCTGATCTTTTGTCAGCAATCTTAAATAACTGGTTTCCAGAATTCAATGCAAAAATTTACTCATTACAAGACAAAAAATAAAAATTGTTTTAAATAGTAAAATTGTAATAGTACAACTTTAAAATATATTGACTATTTACCATCATGAGAAACTGATATCTGTACTACCACTTATTAGGAGTTTGTGTCTATAAATGAACACATTGATTTTTTATGTTAGTAGAAAGACTAACTATATGTTCAACAAAATCCTAGACTCAAGCTTCAATACATCCTTTGAAAGAGCTGTCGTCACAAGCTATGATGTCACTAATCAAACACAAGCATACAAGTAAATGATATTGATAACATCATAATGGTTTTTGTGGTGTTTTCTTTCACTAAATGAGTACATCACAGCAGTGTTTTCACAAAGTGATGACATCACTGCAGGGTTTTCTCAAAATGATGACATCACAGTCATGTTCATGCAAAGAGATGACATCACAGCAATGTTCTCTCAAAATGATGACATCGAAGTCATGTTAACACAAAGTGATGACATCACAGCAGGGTTTTCTCAAAAGGATAACAGGAAGTGATGACATCATTAGTGTTATGAAAAAGTGATGACATCACAATTATGTTCTCAGAAATTGATGACCTTACAACAGGATTTTCAAAAAAAATGATGAATAAGGTTATTTTCTAATGGTTCTCAAAAGCAACATCACAGATTCATTCCCTAGAAGCAATGACATCATAGCAGGATTTTCAAAATGACTACATCACAAATGTGCTCCGAATATGATGACATCACTGATGATGTCAGTGTTTTGTGTCTTCATCTTCTTCATTGTCATCAGTCATCACTGTCACTAAAGATCCTACTGCTTTCCACACTTGGCCAGCTCTGTTAAACAGTTCCCCAACATTGTTACTTCCTGAAATACAAAGATATCAGTTTTATTTTACTAACAAGATCACCTGCATTTGATAACTAATAATTAAACAAGAGATGTTTGTCAAACATTATGCCCCCCCTGAGCGCCATGTTGTCAGGATTATATGGACAATTGAATGAAATATGCATGGACCGAAATGACAGCTGATTTGTTGCTGTTTTAAGATTATGACCATTAAAGTGTGAGGATAAAGTGTGTTATGACCGTCATGACCTTTGACTCTATGAACTCAAAATCCAGAGTCATCAGCTGGTCACCAGAAACCTAAATGTCAAGTTTGAGGGCCATGGGTGCAGGCATTGTCAAGTTATCACAAGACAAGTTTTTTTTCGTTCAAGGTCACTGTGACCTTGACCTTTGACCCGATGACCCCTTAAATCATAAGGGGTCATCTACAAGTCAGATGCAACTCCAAGTCAAGTTTGAAGGCCATGGGTTCAGGCATTGTTGAGTTATCACTCGGACAACTTTTTACCATTCAAGATCACTGTGACCTTGACCTTTGGCTCTATGAATCCTAAAATCAATAAGGGTGATCTACTGGTCAGGCTTAACATCCATGTCAAGTTTAATGATCATAGGTTTAGGCATTGTTGAGATATCAGTGGGGGAAGATTTGTTAACTTTTTAGCGTTAAAGGTTACTGTGACATTGACCTTGGCCTGATGACCCCCAAAATTGATAGGGGTCATCTACTGGGCAGGCCCAACCTTCATGTCAAGTTTGATGACCATAGGTCCAAGAATTGTCAAGTTTGCTTTCAAGGTCACTGTGACCTTGACCTTTGACCCCTAAAATCAATAGGGGTCATCTACTGGTCAGGCCCAACCTCCATGTCAAGTTTGAGGGCCATGGGTGCAGGCATTGTCGAGTTATCACTCGGACAACCTTTTACCATTCAAGGTCACTGTGACCTTGACCTTTGGCCTGATGACCCCCAAAAACTATAGGGGTCATCTACTGGTCAGGCCCAACCTCCATGTCAAGTTTGAGGGCCATGGGTGCAGGCATTGTTGAGTTATCACTCGGACAAGCTTTAAAATTATTTTACCATTAAAGGTCACTGTGACCTTGACCTTTGACCCGATGACCCCCAAAATCAATAGGGGTCATCTACTGTCCAGTCTCAACTTTTATGTGATGACCATACGTCCAGGAATAGTTGAGTTATCACTCGGACAAGCTTTGGTCTACCGACGGACCGACGGACATACCGACATGCCTGTGCAAAGCAATATACCCCTCTTCTTCGAAGGGGGGCATAAAAAAGATCATAGAAACAGGATCAATAAGCCGTTACACTACAGTTTTCAATAGTGAGAGAATAGGAGAACATGGCCCCTGTAGGACTCAAACCCACAACCTCTTGGGTCAGAAGTAGACACGTTATCAATATACTTCATCAATTGCGCAAAGTTTGTGAAGATTTTAAAGGTCTCAAGGTATAATTGTATAACAATACCTCTGGCTCTGTCGGGATTGTAGGGTGGTAGGTTATTGTCTGATCCCAAAACTGGCCCACTAGTGTCTTCGATACCTGTAACAACAACTTATTGAAATATTTCCATTCCAGTTAAGTTTCCCTTCAGGTAAGTTTATGCTTTTAATTGCAATTAAAGTTCAATGAATTTGGTTGACATGTCCTAAAATGTGTATTTCTCTCGAGTCCTCTGGGAGTACAAGTTAATAATACCAGGGATATGGCCAATAAATATTTTACAAATTAAGTGAAACATACCTCCAGAATGCCCGTTGATTTGTGGGGTTGACTCCAATTGAGGATTAAAAATTCTTGTCCCAGGAATTGGTTCTCGGTTTTCCTGTGGGAGGGATGAGTGAGATGAACTGGGCGTTGTTGGCAGTGACCCGTGGGTTGATGAGGACAGGGAAACACTCTTCTCTCCTGACTGGAAGATAAAAGAGCAATAAAGTAGTGAGAACACAATTCTGGGTTCAAAAGTCTGCTATAATTTGTAGATGTGAGGAGCATTTTCAGCAGCAATTATCACCCGGAACAGTACATTATAGGCAGTGTAAATCCCCAGACATTGGGTAGGGCAGGGCAGACTTACTGTAGTCCATTTCATCCATTTCATGTAATTTTTGTACATTTAGTTATATTCATACCCAGTGAATTCTCTAGTATCATATTTCCCTCTATCATTCACACTATATTTCATCATTTTATCATGCATATATAGAAACAAGCGAAGAAATCTTAAAACGTAATTGAGATAAACAACAATCTAAACTCATATTAAAACATAACACCAAAAATTCTTACCACATCCAGCAGATGTCGCAATCTCTGTAGTTGCCCCTCCAGCTGTCGATTATGGTCTTCCAAAATTCTCATCCGTGCTTCAAGACGTCCCTTGTGTTGTCGAAGCAGTTTGGCTTCAGCAAGCATTTCCGCGTCATGACTCGGAAACTCCCCATCGATTCCTGGAAGGTCCTCGATTTGGCTTTTATTGTTATTGTGTTCTTGTTGCGTTCGTAATCGATCATACTCGGCTTGTAAAGTCCTGGAAAGACAAAAAAACAGCTTGATAAATTATGATTTTTTTGTTAATAATATTTTCTGCTGAAAATGTTCATAAAGCAAAATAAATGTCCCTTGAATTTCAAATATCCCCTGCAACAATGTATGCTACAAATATTACATACCTATTTTTTGTTAATAATACTCTCTGCTTAAAATGTTCAAAGAGCAAAATAAATGTCCCCTGAATTGCAAATATCCCAGGCAACAATGTATGCTACAAATATTACATTATTCATGCAAAAAGCTACAGAAAATAGCTCAGTAGCAAAAAGTTTAAACATAAACCTGGTTTAGTGGCACTGGGCAAACGCCAAAGACATAGAACACAAAATCACAAACAAGAAACATAGAACAGCACAAAACTCTACAAACAGCACAGTGCATACATACTATATATATATATATAAATAATTGGTATGTTTATCAAGAATTGTTAGGTACGGCCTTGGAACGCTCAGTAAAATGTAAATTTACTGGGGGTTTAAACCTGTTTATGTGCACAAACCTCACTCTTATCCCAACAATCCTTAATAAAGATAAAACGCAAAAGGTAAATCTTATCAAAGTATGCATTAACTTAAGGAAACTTATCAATAAAACAAATAATAATAAACGTAAAGGTAAACCCCAAGTACTTCTATGATCAGCGATCCCAACTCTATCTGCAGACTCTATCTACATACCTATTTTCTTCTTCCAAGTCATGAATCATGGCCTCAAGTTCTGATTTCTGGTGAACATCCACCGCCATCATAATCTGCATTGGGCTCTTCAACTGTTAAAGTGGGATAAGGAATCATGTTTAAAAAAGTATTCTATAACTTAAGATACCACTATGTATTGATGGTAAATAAAAGATAGAATTTTTTTTTCTGCCTATAACAATCAATACATACACATGTAAAACGAAGATGAATTTTGAGTGATAAACGTTCAACTACTATTTAGATAATGCATTTATGGTAAATATTAATTACTGATAAAAATATTGTAACTGTGTATTTTATTGTTGAAAATGCAGGAATATTAAATGACTGGTGAGTCCTTAAAGATTTACGGAAATCAACGATCGTCTCATAAGGTAGAAATACCGTGTATTATGCTCTTTTTCTTTCAAATTAAACATGGTATCCTTCATAAGAACCATTGTTTACGATATGACTCACCCTTTTTCCGTAAATTAAAACAATTGTATTAATTGTGGTACTGCTTATTTGGGAGTAAGAGTGCATCTTTAATATGAGTCTTAAATTAGCAAGCAATATTTTTGTCACCAATTTACAATTAACATTTACAGCTTATTTGTCAAGAAACAAGGGATCGTCTTCTTTTTACATTAGAAATGTTCCATAAAATACCCTTTATTGACTTAGTTTGAAGAATCAATTGTGACAAAAACATTGCCTTAGATTTATAAGATTTTACTGTAGCAACTATAATGCGATCCTACTTACAGCATGTTGTGAAGTGTCACCGTTGAGGCTCTGGCAGTACTGGGCAATAAGGTGATGCTCATCATCTCTAAAATTACATGTCAAATGTTATAACATATAGCTACAATGCTTATCAGTATAATTAAA
This sequence comes from Mya arenaria, assembly GCF_026914265.1. Classification (NCBI taxonomy): domain Eukaryota; kingdom Metazoa; phylum Mollusca; class Bivalvia; order Myida; family Myidae; genus Mya; species Mya arenaria. The sequence goes on from NC_069127.1 coordinate 58,151,031, forward strand.
TCACAAAATGTGATGATGTCAAATATACCCACCTGTATCATTGTTAAATAGTTATGACAAATAAAGAAAGTGAGGAACATGTTAAAACCATGTGCATGCATGATATATAAGGAAGATTTTCTAAAATTATTTTCAACAATGAACAACTTCAGCTAATTGTATAAAACTTGAATAAGTTGTCCACAGGTTATCTAGTTTTCAAATTTGATCAATATGATTGGTTAGTAACGATTATTGGATAACTTATAATGACCAATCAAAATTTATTTTGGCTAACTTTGACCAAACCCAAAAAAACATCCAGTTTTATACAGTCGGCTGCTGGCTGCTTAAAAATGGCTTTATATTGATCTCAAACAAAGCATAAACAAATTAAGATTGATTCTCCTTTCTCTCATTAACAAACAAAGCGTCACCTACACGTCAGGCGTCTGTGTAGCCTGTTGTTGTTCCACCTCGGCTAGACGGTTTGCATATAGTTCCAGACGAGAGTGCATGTCTTGTGATATACTATGCTGTGGGGATGGGGCGGGGCTGAAAATACAGGAGAATGGCAAGTTTTATAAAAATGCAATAAGACAGCTATAAACATGATGATTCACTAATACCATTTTGGGCATATTTTTGACGCTTGCTCTACATTCATGAGCATTATAAGTGAACATGTGTACGAAGTTTCATGCTAGTAAAACATAAATTGTTTTTTAGCGATGTGCAGTTTTCAAGTTTTTCCACAAATTAGTCTTCTCCCATAACAATAACTCGACTATATTCTTTGAAATGCAGACAAGCTATAAATAGCTCCACTTGTCATACACTTTGTGCGATTTATAATGACATCAATGCATTGCATTTTCCAATAAAATCCTCTTTACCAAATAAAATCCTTAAACCAAACTATATTTGTATATTTATGTGGTTACCCAAGTTTTTTAACCAATGACAGAGCTCATAAATACTTAATTGACGTTTCATATAATATAACTGACGACAATATCTGTAGGAACTTAAAGCTGCACTCTCAGATTGATAGTTTTGACATTATTTTTAGTTTTTGTCTCAGAATCAGATGATTTTGGTATCCATGCCTTCAATACAGGCCTACAAGATATCTCACAATACAGATCTCAATTGCTTGGAAAACTACTAAAAAAACCTTCCTAAAACCATACAATCTTTTAAGTATTTATGGAGGGAGTGCATATCCGCCTTTAACACCAAATCCTGGATCACCCTCATTGATGCAACATTGACTTTTTTCCAATGAATCAATAAAAGAATATTGCACTGAAACGAACTCATCTACAATTTCCACTTAGTTCTTATTTCAACCATCAATCATCAATTATTTACCGATCAGTTTCTAGAAAATCAAATTCTCTTGTTTTAACTACTTTCATCACACAAAATCTATAGGATAGTGATTAATTATTTATCCTGCATCAAACGGTTCCCTTTCCACCATCTGCATCTGTTTTTTTATGGCAAGCCGAAGCCATTATGCTCATACATTTTTGTTTTTCAATCAAGATGTTAAGATATTCCTTAACTTAAGTCGATTTCCTACCATGCTCAAAATCAAATTTAAACAAAAAGAAAGAGAGTAAAAAATTTAACATAAAAAAATTTTACAATTTTTTTTTTAAAACTAAGTTATTTTAGATAGTTATATAAAAATTATAGTTATATAATCATCTAACCATAGGATACCTTTTTCAGGTAAATGGCAAATATTAGGAAATGACTTGGGATGGTTTATCAATACCGGTCATGGACACTGAAAACAATAGTTTTAGGATGGCCTTTATAACAGTGCAATTATTACATTTTGCCAATTATTATCATACATTTGAATTCCCTCTAGCAGACACCAACACCAACATATCTTTCCAATGAGCAATGTTCATAATAACCAGATCAATAAAGCAATTACGGGTCCTAACACAAATAAAAAAGTTCCCCAGGACAGACGTCAACCAACATAACATACTGGTCCCTTAGGGGATCATAAAAATATTGGGTGATGGATTTTGTCTGTCATACTGCCATTATAAGCTTCATCCATTAGTTTCCAAGAATTTGTAGACTCTTACGGTGTAGGTTAGATATTTGTAACATTTAATGCAGTTAGGAACAACATAGGTTAAATGCGGCAGAAAACAGTTCATTATCAAAACTATATGGAGCAGAAATGATGCAAGCAAACTCTTTTCCTAGCCAATCAAGAGCTGTCAATAGCATTAACCTCTAACTATGACCTTGACCTTAAAGGTGAGAATATGAATGCAATAACCATGCTCCTACCGATGCTGCTGTATATTTCTGTGCAGTTGGATAGAAAATCAAATATAAATGAGTATGCTGCATTTGAAAATCGATAGTAACAGTCTAACACTTGGATCCTATTTGGACACCACTAGGGGTTGGATATTTGCTACATATTGTGCAGAGCCAAACTCATCAATGACATTAAACACATAATCAAGAATAAAATGCATTTTCGGGCTTTGTTGGAAAGAGGATTGATATTTCTAAGTGCAAATTCAGCCTGGAATCGGTATACGCAAACATGTCTTATAATCCTAGCTGCTTTGAATATCTTACTGATATAAGATAAAACAATAGTCATATATAAATGATATCAAAACCTTGACTTAAAACATAACTCATACCTATTGATGAGAAATTCTATCCCCATACTGCTGTTAGTGAAATGGTCACACAAAGAACAACCTTCACAGCAGTACATCGAATATTTGTCGCACAATTTAAAGAAACTTCATGTAATAGATTATAAAACTCCACTCCGTATATGACATGTTCCATAACACCACTAAAGTCACTGAACGTTTGTTGCAAAATTCATAGAAACTTCATGTTACAGATTACAAAATTCCACTCTGTATTATGATGACATGATTCGTAACATTACTGAATAGTAACTAAATTTTTGTCACAAAATTGAAACAAAGTTCACATAACAGATGACAAAATTCCTCTGTGTAACTGAGGTTACTGAATATTTCTCACAAAATTTTAACAAACTTCATGTAATAGATAACAAATTCCACAGGTACGTATCCAAAATGTTCCAAATTCCACTATGTACGTGTTACACCACTGAAGTTAATGAATGTTTGTCACATGATTTCAAACCATCTTTTTATCATTGATTCCAATATTCACCTCCAAACACAGTTGTTACATAATAATGGTCTTCAATGCCAATGAGGTAACTAAATATTTATCACAAATTTAAAACCAACATCACGTTAAAGTCTACAATACTTCAGTTCAAAGACAACTGTATAATATTGGATTATGTAAAAGAGTTACGTATTTGTCACAAAATTTTAAACAAACATTACGTTATCGATTACAACATTCCACTCGGGAACACACCATGATCCCAACACTGCTGATGTAATCAAATATCCAATAATCCTCAAACTTGATCGCCTGGATGCATGTTGCATCTGAACATTGGAACTTTCCCATCCCACAATCCAATAAAGTATCTAACTTCAAGTGTATGAAAACTATTAAGAATCACCAATCCAGTAAAGATCAATGTTTGTATATATTATTTAAATTACTCAGCAAACTTGAGTAAAAATAAATGTGAGTCACACAATTTCCATTGATGATTATTAATAATGGCGCAAATATCCA